>NC_056740.1:267500-467500 GCF_019279795.1 Protopterus annectens
TAGTAGAGGTAGGAACAGACTTAAGTGTGAAACGTATGGAATTGATTTGGGCCTGAGGTGGTGGTGGGGTGTTAGAGGAAGTGATGTTGTTTAAGAGTTTGAGTACTGAGGAGGTGAAATAGTTGTTAAAGCTGGAGGCTATGTCCAGGTCTGTACCTGTTATATTGGGTCCAGGAGTGGTACTTCTTCAGGGCTGTAGGATGTTATTTATTGTTGCCCATAATTTTTGCGGTTTGGCATTGTGTTTTTTTTTGTTGAGTGATACAGTAATTTTGTTTATCAAGCTTAACCTGCTTTTTTGCTTTGTTTTGGAGCTCGTGAAAGGTTTGCCTAGCTGCGGGTGATCTGGTGTGGTGCCAGGTTTGCCAGGTTTTATCCCTGGCTCTAAGTAGGGTTTTTGTGGTTTTCTGGAGCCAAGGGGTGAGGTTGCTATGTATCCTGATAATTTTTAAGAGGACTAGTTGGTTGAGAATATTTAGGAATGTGGAGCTGAAGTAATCAACTGCTTTGTCTAATGAAAAGGTTTTGATGGGAGACCAGTTGCAATCTTGCAAGACTCTTATGAAGTGGTCTCTAGGAAAATTTTTGTTAGAGCGGGTTTGTAGAAGGGAGGGAGAGTTAATTATTTTAAGTTTTTGCCTAAGGATAAAAGTGGGGCTGTGGTTGCTCAGCGAGTTTGTTAGGGTGCCACAGTGATGGACAATATTTGGTTGATTTGTGAGGATCCAATCAACTATAGATTCTCTTTTTGTGGCCTTATCAATGTGTGTGGGAGTATCTACAAGTTGGGTGAAGTTATATAGGTTAATGTGGTGGGTGGGGGTGGAAGAATGGATGGAGTTCCAGTCAATGTTTACATCACCTAGCACGATAGTTTCTTGAGGGAAGGCATATGAGGCCCAGTGAAGTATGGATTCTAGAGTGGTTAGGTTGTCACCCGGGGGTATATAGATACCCAGCAGGTTTAGGTGCTTATGTCGGTTAAGGGACAGCTTTGCAAATAGAGTCTCTGCATTGTTGAAATTGGGGGAATCTTTTTGAAGGAGTTGGAATTGTAGGTTAGTTCTGTGAAGTAAAGCTAAGCCTCCACCTCTTTTATGTAGCCGGTCTGCCCTGAGAATGTTATACCCAGGCGGGGTATAAAAAAAATACGGCAGGGTATAAAAATAACTTATACTAAAGAAAAAATAATACAACTAAAGGGAAAAGCCCACACCTTTTACCCCTTAGTGTAGAGGGACTCAACTAGTCAAGTTACAGAGGGAAAATTAATATTGTGTGTCACAGTCCAATTGGTCAAGATACAAATTACAGAGGTGGTCAATATAGAGAGGCTGGTCTTCCATTGAATACATGTGGTGCATGTCCATTCTATGAAAATTAGGTGAACTTAAAGAGATGTTCAATGTAGGGAGGTGGTCAACTATGGAGGTTCTACTGTACATGTTGATTTGGCTGAAGTATCCAGCAGTTTATGGAAAGTATGACAAATGTGCCAGGCTGCTTTTGCCCAGTCACCTTTTATTTAAACATACTTTCACACACTTGCTCTACTTATATAATATAGTTGAGAGGTTAGTTAGGATAGGACTCACAGTTTATGACTTACAGCTTTTTAAAACAAGAATTAGCCTTTTATATATTTAGATATGACAACACTGAAAAAGAAGTTCAGTACTTACCATAATGTTCCATGTGTGTTGTCCATCTTGTCCTTTATTCTCACTGATGGGTCGGATCCAATGTGTTGGATCCATCTCAGCCTGTACCAAAGATTGAGCACTTCAGCAAAGCTCATGAATTACCTTCCCTACCCACAATGCAGTTCCCCAGTTTCCTCAGATCTTGTTTGCCCTAACAGAAATTATAAGGATAGCAGCAAATGCTTAATTACATAAGAATTATGAATATAATAATTATGAGAGTAGAAGTTAGTATTTCTGAGGCTATGTAAATCCATAAATCCCATATCTACTTGGTCTCCCAGGGGATCTGGAAGGGGGCATGGAGGGTGGGCTGTAAGAATAAAGAATGAGATGACAACACACATGGAACGTTATGGTAAGTACATGGCTTCTTTATGTGCTGTTGTCAGTCTCACCTTTATTCTCACTGATAGGACCACGTTCCAAAGCAACCTGACTCTTGGGTAGCTTATGGGAGTATATTCCTCAGAACCATAGAACCAAAGGAGGCTCTACTCCTGAAGACAAAATCCACTTTGTAATGAATAATAATAGTATGAGGTTTTGCTCATGTAGCTGCAGCACAGATGCTATCCATGGGTAACATTGCTTGGAGAGCTGTAGAAGTAGCTACTGATCTGTTGGAATGAGCTTTAACAGGGAATGGAAGAGCTCTATTGTTAGCACTGTAGATGTAGGATATAAAAAGGTGAATCATCTAGATAAAGTAACTTTTGAAACTGGCCGACCTTTCCTAGTGTTGGAGTAAGATATAAAAATCTGATCTGATTTCCTAAGTTCTGCAGTTTTGTGTAAGTAGAAATGTAATTGTCTGTGAACATCTAGAAGATGTAGTGAATATTCTCCCTTGTTTTGGAAATTTGGGAAGAAAACTGGCAACTCAGTAGATTGGTTGAGTTTACTTTCCCATACAAACTTTGCAAGAAAGGAGGGATTAGTGCATAAAGAAACTCTGTCTTTATGGAAAACTAGTTATGGGGGCTTAGCAGACAAAGCTTGAAGTTAGTGGAAGAGGAAAAATGCACTCCAATGGCAGACAAAGTCTTACCCTCTTGTTCATACTGGGTTAGCATTTCTTTAACTTTAGGCCCAAAGAGAGAGAAGCCATCCAAGGGAGCATTTGACTTAAAGGGCTCCTTGAAATTGCAAAGGTACATCCAAGCTTGAAGCTTGTCTCATAACAGAGATTCCTGAACCTGCCACCTTACTCACTCCATCTGCTG
Organism: Protopterus annectens; assembly: GCF_019279795.1. Lineage (NCBI taxonomy): Eukaryota > Metazoa > Chordata > Ceratodontiformes > Protopteridae > Protopterus > Protopterus annectens. Next base: position 270,430 of record NC_056740.1, read on the forward strand.
CATATGAGATGAGTCTCATGTATGAGTTGACCACTGAACTGAGACTAGCCAGCTGTGCATTGACCTTGTTTGCCACTGCATCAGCTATAGCTCCCTGGAGAGAGTCTAACAGTTCTTTCAACAGGTCTCTCTGAAGTATGGTGAAGTGAGTAAGGTAATTCAGTGATTGTAATGTAAAGGCCGCTGAAGAGAAGATGCACTTCCCATACCTATCCATGGTCCTAGAATCCTTATTAGGAGGCTGGATAGCAGAACTGGTTTCAGAAAGTTCCTTTTTTTGTGGCAGACACCACACCATGGCATCAACTGCTACACCTTTAGTAAGTAAGGATTGGCCCTTGGGGGTTGTAATATATTTGTTTGGCCTCCTAGGAGTGGGTTCTATGGAATCTGGGGACTCTCATGCATTTCAAGAGATTAACTAAATAAGCTCATCGAAAGGTAGTGTCACCCAAGAAGTCAAAGAGCAAGATCCAAAGGTCTTCAGGTATACCAACTTCTTGGCCAAAAGGGGAGTAGGACTGCCAGTCACCTCTCCATTTCAAAATTTCTAGGATGTCTCCAAAGGAGACATCTTCAGGAAGTGACCATGGGGACCCTTGTGCTTCATCAAGGTAAGTATCTGAAGTGATAGTCTCTTCTGGGAAGTCTAGATGCTTCCATTTGCTTGATCTCTTCCGAGGGACTTAATCACTGGGAGAGTCTGGAGAAGTTTCAGAAGAGGGGGAAGTTCTCTGGGGAACATCCTGAGGCCTTGGATTTATGCGGCCCTGTGGATGGGGATGAGGAGGTACAGAAACCTGTGCAGACAAGGGAGGAAGCTCCAAGGAGGACTAAGCCTTAGACAGGGGAACAGTCATTACCCTCCTAACTACAAAAGCACTCCACCCCTGCTCCGAAGAACTGCCCAGAGCCGACAATGTGGATGTCGGAGCTGAAGGAGCCTGCAGACCAGGGGACAGAAGCTCCAAAGAAGAGGTGGGAGCTGGACCCATCCAAGCCGAGGCCCTGAGAGATATATTCGGATATGAGAAGATCTGAGCCGACTCCGAGGACCCAACCAGTGTGTGTCAGCTCCCAGAGGTCTCCTGCTCTGACTGGATGGAGACACTTGGGGCAGACACCAGATCTGAGGAGTCAACATGTCCTGGACCCAATACAGACACCAGTTGGATGACAGAGTCTTCTGGCTCTGAAAGCAAAGATCAGATCAGAGGAGGTGTAGGCGCCGAAGGGGGAAGATGAGACTGATCTAACTCCTTTGGCCTCAGATCCAAAAGCAGCTTGGCCAAGGCAGGTGTCTTGAGAAGCCTCTGCACCACTCTATCCAAATCTTTAGCTAAGAGGCTCCTAGCTGACCTTAAAGATAGAGTTGGGGACCTGGATTTGGCTAAGAATAGTAAAGGAAGCCGAGAAGTAATCAGCTCCAAAGAAGGAGATTGGCTCCGATAGCAATATTCTGCAAGTAATGGGTCTTTTGGAGCCAAAGGAGGAGTAGAAGTATTCAGAGCCAAAGACTGTGTCTGCTCCGAGGAAGTCCCTGCTCTGGTGGTTGATGCCTGCTCCATAGGTGCTGCAGGAGCAGACTCTTTATGTAACTTGGCCTTCACCTCTGAGGCAGATTTTGGAGCCAAAGAAGGCTGTTTTCCCACCCTCTCTGATTTGTCTGATTTTGGACAGGAGGGATCTACAGAAATAGCCTCAGAGAAAGGGGTTTTCAATAACCCCTTCAAAATCAATTTGCTTTTGCATTCCATAAGTGCCCTCTGGTTAAAGGCATGGCATATGATATAGAACTCCTGCAAATGAAGAGGCCCCAAACAGTATACACATAAGGTGTGAGAATCACTGAGGGGCATCATTTTGCTACACTTTTCACATTTTGTAAAGCCCAAAGGTTTGCTGTCTTTCTGGGGCATACTGACTAACAAAAGGTAATCAAAGATATACAGCAATAATAAGAAAAAGCTCATCTTTTTTTTATAAAACAGTCAGAACAACCATAAACACTAGGGGAAGGGAGAGAGAGGGGTAAGTCCTCTAACATAAATGGACTTGATTAAGTACTCGAATAACTACTCTCTAACTCAAATGAGCACTTAATCGACAAGGAAGAGGAGGAAAGCTATAAAGACTAGCTGTGGAAAAGGGGAAGGAAGAAAGTAAAGAAATACCCTCTAACTTAAGCAGGTATAAGTTAGATACCCTCTACGTTAAATGGATGCTAACGACAAGGGAAAAAGATAGTTAAAAATTAGAATACTCACAGTTAACAAGGGAAGGTATAAAGAAATTTAATTATGTTTATCCAAAAATATTAATTACTATAGAATGAAACGTAATATAAAGAAAAGACATAACCCAGAGCTTGTTAGAAGTATCCTACTCACAGACCAACAAACAAGATCTGAGGAAGTTGGGAAACTGCATTGTGGATAGGGAAGGGAGCCCAAGAGCTTTGCTGAAGTGCTCGAGCTTTGGTACAGGCCCACACAGACCTGACACATCAGATCCAACCCATAAGTGAGAATAAAGGTGAGACTGACGAAAGCACATCAACTGCTTCCATTCTGGAACTTGCTGTTCTAAGTTACTCATCTGTGGATAAATCTTTAACTTTTAGGTCATAGATTCACAGGTAAGTAGCAGGCAAGCTGCCCGTGTGGGCCATTTAAGCCTAGCCAATTTCTATGTTTGTGCTCAAATTAACCTATTACATTTGGCTAAAGTTATGTTTCTATAGTTGCTGCTTGCCTTTGCCTCTTACATTGTTTTAGTGTTTATCAGTTTGGCTAGATGTTATATTTTTCAAGGCATATATTGACAAATCAAGACCAAACAATGGAAATGGAAAACATAAGCATATAAATATAAACTTTGACAGCAGAAAACAACTGCTTGTTATAACTAGTGCCTCCTTCTAGGCCATCCAACATCTTACTAACCTGCTTCTGCTTTGTCTAGCAGTACCTTAGATCTGTCCCATGTATTACTGGATGCTCTTACTGCTTTGAACATACTTCCTCATCATGACTGTCCTCTCCTCTCTCTTTTGGAAAATGAAACATGCATTGCACCTGAATGTAGTTCTTAAAGTTTCAACACATTGGGTCACAAGTAAAACAAGAATACTTGTATGATATCTATAATTCACAAAGTCTTTGACATTTTAACTTGTAATACAGCTAAAACATTACATATCCTATTCACTCCTATCTTTCACATTCTTTCATAAGAAACCAAAAAGTATGCTTCCCCATTGAGGACTAAGGCTTCCTGTCTTATTGACCAAAACCCCAAATTGCTTTTATGAGGTTTGAAATTCATCATAGGACATCCCTGGTTATGATAACATGGTGGGGATTTTTTTCTTGTGAAGTTGAAGAATCACTGGAATTTATATCATATGATCAAGCAAACCCTGAGCTGATATGTTTAAGCTCAAAGTAGACACTGCTTTTATAATTACGTTTATGTCTCCAGAAAGGTGTAGCAAGTCTTATAACTAATATTATGATCTAAAGAAAAGTTCAAATTTGCAGGAAGAATGTACGGGATTGCACAGGACTCTTGGGATTGTATAAGACTTACTTACGTAACTGCTAATGGATGTCAACATAGAAGCTGGGATGCATGCAGTATTCCAGAGTATTTTTGCAGTTTACTTTAGGCTTGCAATTTGGTGTTTATATATCATGTGCTCTATTACTGTCAGGGTAAGACAAGAACAGTATGACAAAAATGTTACAGGTGCTGAATAGATTAAGACATCAGTGTTTCAAGTTAAAACAAATGTAAAACAATGGTGGCAAGTCTGAAATAGATCACATTCCAACATCAGAGGAACTTACGGGACTGAAGCATGATACAGAAAAATAGAAGTTCTACAAATGTCAAAGGTATAACAAAAGGCTTTGAAGCTGCCCACCCCTCTTGTAAACTTGCATTTGGATACTACTCCTGGGCCCATCTCATTTGCTCAATCAAAAAAAAAACTGCACTTTATTCATCTGCTTTTACTGTATTTGTGTTTCTTCCTACTTTATTACTTTATTTTGCTTTTGCATCATCTTAAAAGTACTTAATTGTATTTATTACTGCTTGGTGTAACTATCATTCTAAGCCTTTTGGTTTAAGCACTTGGGCTTCAGACCAGTTGTTTTACATTAAGAAGGTTTGTGGCCTGCACTGTTGTGTCAGGACTGGCAGCTTACATCCTTCTAAGTTGGGAACTGCTGATTGAAGGCTCAGTGTCTGTTATTCTAAAAGTGTGTTAGTTCTGGTTTAAGCACATGGGCTTCAGGCCAGTTATTTTACATTAATAAGGTTTGTGGTTTGCACTCTTGTGGGAGGAGAGGCTGGACTCTGCCCTTCTGAGCTGGGAATTTCTGGTTAAAGGCTTATAGTGCCTGCATATTTGAACTGTTTCTTACTGAAATTGGTGTGCCTTGTTTGCTGTAGCATAGACTAGATCCAGGCCTGCTGAATCTAGCTTTGTTTGTATAACTTGAGCACTAAGCCAGGCCTTCTTAAAAGTATTCAGTTGTATTTATTACTGCTCAGTAGTAACCTGATTAAAGTGTAGCTATCATTCTAAGCCTTTTGGTTTAAGCACTTGGGCTTCAGACCAGTTGTTTTACATTAAGAAGGTTTGTGGTCTGCACTGTTGTGGCAGGACAGGTAGCTTACAGCCTTCTAAGCTGGGAACTGCTGATTAAAGGCTCAGTGTCTGTTATTCTAAAAGTGTATTAGTTCTGGTTTAAGTACTTGGGCTTCAGGCCAGTCATTTTACATTAAGGTTTATGGTCTGCACTCTTGTGGGAGGAGAGGCTGGAATCTGCCCTTCTGAGCTGGGGATTTCTGGTTAGAAGCTTTTGGTGCCTGCATATTTGTACTGTTTCTTACTGAAATTGGTGTGCCTTGTTTGCTGTTGCATAAAATAGATTCAGGCCTGCTGAATCTAGCTTTGTTTGTATAACTTGAGCACTAATCCAGGCCTTCTTTTTTGGAGAAGGTTCCCCTGCACCCCAGCAGCAGGAGTGTGCAGTTAGAACTTGTCTGATTGAAGACTACAGGAACAGGGCTCAGTTTTGAGATTTTTTACTGGTTAATTTGTTTAAAAGCCTTTTCTGATTGCTTGTAGTCATATAAAGCTGTTTAAGTGTATTTTTTACTCTTTGTAGTAGTTTAAAGCTATTTTAAGTGTATTTTTTTATTATTTTTGTCTTATCTTTTCAAAAAAAATGTTTTCTTGTTTCCCTCCTTTCTAAGCTTGTATAGTCAAGTTTTCAGGCTGGTGCTGAATTCAGGGCTGTGATACTAGTTTCTGAGTTGCCCATACCTTACTTGGATAGAAGGAGGTTTCTCTGTTCACCTGTGAGAGGGAGCTTTGAGCAGCCATCTGTCCCTGGAGGAGTGGTTCCAGCCCAGAAGTTAGTAGTTTATAGGCCATTTTGGGCTAATTTCTATCTCTTTCATTTCCCTGCTGTAAAAACCGCATTTGCACTGTTTTGCACATCTGGGCAGTGCTGATTAGCTAGGGCTAAATTATTCCCGGCTCCACCAAGTCTCCTCTTCAGTTTTTCCCTTGAAAGTAGTCTAACCCTCAACCTAAGCACTTAAAAGCATCCTACAGTCCAGTACTTGCTCAGACCTAATAGCAAGCACTAATATACACCGGCACTTGATTGCCCAGCAGGGCAAGGCTCATTATTCACCCCTCACCAACCAAGTGACTAAGCAGCTACTATTCAGGCATGACCAAAGGGCAAGTTCAGGTATACTCTCCAGTCCAGCTGGTGAACCTGGGTATTCTGAGGCAATGTTACAACTGCCTCATGTACACAGACAACCCTCTCATCCTACCACAAAACATTAACATATATGAGAGATGCAATTATATAGCTAAATTGAAGGCTAAGCTCTCTCCACCCAAGACTGGAACAGGCAGACATGAGGAGAAGGTTAACACTTGCACCACACCTCCAGCCTCACATAGACATACTAAACCAGCACTGGCAAAAAATACACATAAATACACAAAATCATACTCACAGGCTCTAAATAAAAACCTGCAAATGCATCAGAGACCTCCAAAGCAGACACCCAAAAAACCTGCACCTCCCGTCACAAACCAGACAACACACAAAACACAAAATCAATGTGCGCACAATCACAGCCCTTAAGGCGAAATAACATACCTAACACACTAGTAATAGGCAACTCTATAGTCAGGCACACTGAAGTCCCACTCACTAGGCTGGACAAGGAACAGGTTACTGTTAGCTGCCTGTCGGGAGCCAGAATTCACCACATAACACAAGCACTCAGGTCACTCCAGAACAAGTACAAATATGACTCTGTCATTGTTCATGTTGGTGTGAATGACCTGAGATGTACCTCCCTGGACTACATGAAAAGAGACATGGAAGAGCTCTCTGATCATGTAGCCCAGGTGGCTATGACCCTGACCCTGAGTAGCACCCTGCCCCCACAAAGAATTATACCGCAGTATAAAGAAAAAATTATCAATTTCAACAATTGGCTAAGCTTCTGGTGTCATTCAAAGGGGATCCAGTGTCTGTCAGCCTGGGACGACATGCTTGACAAGCCTCATTGCTTTGCAAGAGATGGCTTGCACCTGTCACCTCTAGGCTTTCGAATACTGGCTGAGGCTCTTGCTGCCCCCATAGTGCCTTTTTTAGGCAAGGATCAAAAGTCAAACCCACCTCCATAAACAGCACAAATAAAAAATGAGGGTTGTGCTACTCAATGCCAGGAGTTTAAATCTCAAAATGCATGCACTCAAAGCACTCCTCAGTATGGAGAATGTCGATATCTGTGCAGTAACTGAAACCTGGTTCAAAGCTCCACAGAGAACCCCAGCACTACTGTGCTACAACTCATACCACACATTTTGGCCACAGAACATGGACCGAAACACAAAAGGAGGGGGTGTATCCATATTCATTAAGGATCCCTACACCTCCAGGTTAGTGGCGCAGCATGATACCTCTGAGTTCATCCATGTGCAACTAACATTGGGCAAATCTGCAATGTAAATTGTGGCCTGCTACAGATTACCCTCCATGACCCAGGACCACCACTCCGCCTTTCTGGAGACACTGAAGGTGAAGACATGAAGGTCCTACTGAACACCCTGATATTGGGCGATTTCAATTACCCTACTGTTAACTGGGAAAACTACTCAAGTACAAACTCCCATGTCCAGCGCTTCCTGTAATTTATGCCCTGGATCAGCTGGTAAACTCCCCTACCAGAGGTGAAAACATATTGGACCTGGTCATCATCAACATGGGCGACAGGTGTTCCGCACCGGAGGCCAACCCGTCACTGGTTAGATCAGACCATAAACTAATCACTCTGGATTTCTACACCACACCACACCACCCCCAACCAAGGAAACCACAGTGAAAAACTTTTCTGTAGCAAACTTCACCTTACTTAAGACAAAAGTGGTAAGTTTCACAGCCCCCACGCTAAAGGATAACAGTGTCCAAGATGCAGGAACCTTTACAAATGCACTCTATGAGCACCTACAAGGATGCATGGATCGTGCCATCCCTAGCAAAACCAAGACTCACTCCCCTACAAGAAGGAAACCAGTCTGGTGGACCGCTGCCATAAACAGGTTATACAATAGAAGGAGGAAACTAGTTCAGAAAAAAAGCAAATCCCAAGAAGGAAAGACATCCCTGATCAGTATTAGTAAGAAACTAAAGTCCCTCATAAAATCATCCAAGGCTAACTTCAAAATAAAAATAGCTAAGGATTCGAAAGATAACCACAAAGCGTTCTTTAGCTATGTCAAGAATCTAAGTGGCAACTCGCAGATATGCTCTGAGCTAGTGCAAAATAGCACAAAATACACTGAACCTACTGATATTGCCAACATCCTGGCAGATAGATTCAGGCAAATTTCACCCCTCTCTCACCCCCAAAAGGGCCCACAATACTGAAAAAGTGTAGTGTCCCAGAAATCACAGACACACAGGTGAAAACGGCCCTTTCAAAAGCCAAAAGCACAGCATCAATGGGGCCAGATGGTGTCCCAGGCTGTGTCTTGCATGAACTACAGAACGAACTAACCCCCCACCTAAACACACTGTTCAACCTCAGCATCTCCACAGGCTATGTGCCGATAGAATGGTGCACAGCAACGGTTATTCTGCTCCACAAAGAAGGGGCCACAACTGACCCTGGTAACTATCGCCCCATAAGCCTGACTAGCCTGGTCTGCACGGCTATGGAGTGCATCATCATGGAACTCATTAACAAAGACATTGGGAACCTCTAAACACTTGACCTGACCCAGTTAGGCTTTTTTAAGGGCAGATCATGCCTATTAAACCTGGTTGACTTCTTCAAGAAAGTCACCAAGGCCATAGATGAGGGGAAGGTGGTTTACACAGCCTACCTTGACCTCACCAAGGCTTTTGACACCATTCCCTACTCGGGAATTATAGAAAAACTCACCAGCCTGAACATAAAATCCTACGTCACGAGATGAGTTGCCAACTGGCTTACAGACAGAACTCACACGGTAAGAATAGTGGGCTCCAAGACAGACTCTAAACCAGTCACAAGTGGTGTCCTTCAATGCTCGGTCCTGGGACCCCTACTGTTTGGCATATACTTCTCAGAAGTATAGGCAAATACAGGAGGACTATGGCTAACCAAGTTCGCCAATGACTGCAAACTGGGAGCCATAACTGACTCTCCAGCTGACACTGACATTTTCCAAAAGGGCCTTACTTGAGACGGACACCTGGTGAGTCAAGCTAAATGCCAAAAAATACTTAGTCATCCCATTTGGGAAAAACAAAACACCCATGAATTACCACATAGGTGGCAGCCCCCTTAATACAGAAGAGGTAATAAGAGATCTGGGAACCCAGGTAGATAGTAATCTCTCCTTTGACAATCATATTGCCAAAGTAGTTAGGAAATCCTTCTATGTAGCCCATCTAATTACTAAAGGATTCACATCTAGAAATAAAGAGGTTATAGTGCCCCTCTACTTGTCACTCATCAGACCCATCATAGCGTACAATGCCCCATTTGGGATGTACCTCACAAGACACTTCCAACAGCTGGAAAGACCACAAAAGTACCTCACCAAGAGGATTACTGGCCTCAAACATATGTCCTATGCAGCCCGACTAGAAAAACTCTGGCTGTACTCAGCAGCATATCGCTTACGCAGAGGTGATCTCTGCCTAACTTGCAAAGCCATGTCCAACTCAGAATTGATGGACATGCTCCACCTAAAGAAATCCAAGCCACTGTGAGCCACTCACTCTAGTGAGCTAAACCTCGCCACAACAATAAATACAACATGCTGGAGGGATAGATTCCTGTCACAGAGACTCCCCATGCTTTGGAACAAAATTCCTAGCTACATTAGGCAGAGCCCCTCACTAACACTCTTCAAGAGAAACCTTGACGAGCGGATGGGTAACAGAAAATACACCCCTAGGATCACTTCATTGGCTCTTCTTGACAGAGACTCAGTTCATTAATCAATGGGGTGGCGAAAGCTGACACACTCTGGCTAGGCTTATAAATGCCTAGTACCTACCTATGAATCTAAAAGCAAGTATTACAGAGGGTTTTATGGATAATGTGGTATCTTGCAGAGATAATATCTACTATATGTCCTTCTATATCATTGTTGCAGTATTCTACAGAGAAGGGATATCCCGCCCAGGGAAGCCCGATACTCGGCCAGTATGCAAAAGTCCAAAGAAGATCTTGTATGTGCCGTACGTCACATTTATGCTCCCCGCACAGAACATAGGGCATAAAAGGGGCATACAATATGGAACTACCTGGAACTTTTTTGCTGCCAGTTCAAACACCGTTTTTGCTAGTTGGTCTAAGTGCCTTGTTGCTGTACTGAATATTTAGCAACACCAGATAAATGCCCCGTTGGGGTTGGGATTTTATTTTACTACCTTTTTATTTATTTATTAATTTTTTTTTTTTTTACTTTTAAGGTCAAACGATTTCTTAAAGGTCTTGTGCATATTAGGCCTGCAGAAAACCCATTCCTTCACTTTGGGACCTTAATTTTGTTTTGGAAAAATTGACTCCTTTTGAGCCTGCAGATTCTGCTTCTTTGCAACATTGTACCTGTAAGACTGCTTTGTTTCTGGCCCTTACTTCTGCTCAGAGGGTTTCTGAGCTCCAGGCTCTTATGGCTATTCTTTCTTTTTGTTTTTTTTTTGTTTTTTCCACAGGGACAGAGTGTCCCTTTGTAATCCTTTTCTTATGCCCAAGGTAGTAAATGAGTTGCATTCTCCTCAGTTTGCTAGTAAGAGGGTCCTGCATACCTTGGATTTGCACAGACAGCTCACGTACTATTTGCATAAAACTAGGACATAAACATTATCTAATTAGATAATTTTATATATATATATATATATATATATATATATATATATATATATATATATTTGTGTGTGTGTGTGTATAATAAATATATATTATCTAATTAGATAATTATATATATATATATATATATATATATATATATATATATATATATCATAAAACATATAGTATAAATATATATTTAAATTAGTAGTAGGTGTGTGTGTGTGTGTGTGTGTGTGTGTGTGTGTGTGTGTGTGTGTGTGTGTGTGTGCGCGAGCAAGTGAGTGGTACAAATGAACTATCATGGCAGGGATAACCACCCGGCAGTGTAGACCTTGGTTCAAGATGATTGTCACTGTTGACGTGACCACCCGACCACATGTGCAAAATGGGAAAAAGGGGTTGAGGATGGATGGCTGGCTGGATGGATGGATATATTTTAATTAGATAATATTTATGGTTAGATACATATGTGTTTTTTTTTCTTGTATCTATCTAGTTAACTCTTTTTTAGGCTTTATTGCATTAGTTAGACGAAAGTGATTTTAGTTAGAAGTCAGTCTTTTTTTTTTTATATGTATGTTATTCTTTTCTTAATACCTGATCTTGGAATGTGGGTTGCAAACAGATATGTAATGTTTTCATTAACTGGGATTTAGTTTGCTGTAATCAGTAGTAGTGTGTGGGGTGGGTACTTGCTGTTCTTAAATGCACTTTTACGCCCTTGTTTATATTGTTTGCCTGGAACAGTCTGGTATAAAATTAAACAATACATATATTTTCCACACCTACTTCTAAGTGTATAAAAGCTGATATGTTTAACACTGTAAAGCACTTCTGATTTTTTTTTTGTTACTGAAGATCGCTTGTCTGTGACTCATAAAAGGCTTGTTGCTTTGGAACACTACCTGGGTTTCATGATTTTTGGAATTATTATGACTGAGGTCATCAATGAAGTTTTAACACTACTAGTTTTTCTGTTTTTTTAGTTCTTCCTCAACACTCATATGTTGGTGAGGTTGAAACTATTCAGACTCCCTGTGCTTATTGTTTTTTTTTTTTGTTTTTTATGATTTCTGAAAATCAATACACATTAAAGAAATCGCTTCATTAAATATTTTTTATTTTACCACTGGGCTTTGCTTGTGGTTGTTTCCACTGTGCCATTATAGAGTTCTTGACACATTAAAGAAAGACTGGAGAAAAAAACAGCTGAGACAAACTAAAAAAGATGACTAGATTTACAAGCTAGCAATAAATTAATAAAATCAGCAGACAGTTTGCAGCATGAAGCTGAAAAAGTAGGTGAAACAGCTATAAATAAGGTTGTTCATTATTTATGGAGAAGAATGAAAGTGGTACAGCTGGAATTTCAGAGATTTGTACAAAGCAAATGCATCAAAGTTCAAGGAGGCCAAATAAGAGTAATTTATTTATTTATTATTTTATTTATTTTACATTTGTTGACCGGGATAGTCTGACTGAGCTGAATAGCCCTTTTTCAGCAGAGGCCTGGGGAGAAAAGCTCCACAAAGCATTTCAATAAAGTTTAAACATAAGCAATTAACAAAAAGGATTCAAAGTAATTAATTACAATAAAAGTAAGTATGGAAGCTGCATGACAAAATCAATACAGTTTTATCAACTGAACAAGAAGTAAAGACACATAGTATAATTTACTGTTACTGTACATCAAGTTTGAGGGAAGGAGGTGAGAGATGTGTGTTTAAATAGCGGTGTAAAGAGGTTACCATTCATAGTGGAGATCCAAGGTCCAAGAGAGGTAGGGAAGCCTAGGCAGAGCTAAGAGGTGACCATGCGAGATATGTGTTTAAATATTAGTGTAATTGTTATAACCAATACTATTACACAAAAACTGAAACTGTGAGAACTGTTAATAGTCAAGACTTGCAGACAAGCTCCTTTTTTATGACTCCAGGCAGAGTTGTGTGGCAAGAAGAGATGTTCAAAAAGGAATCAAATTCTAGAGAGAATATTCATATTAAGTAGTGCAAGAGCTGGAAGACTAATGAAGAAACTAGCCAGATATATGTATGGTTTGAGACTCAGTCATGTCACTAAAAACTAAAAAGCTGCACTCATTGAAATGTTAACTGATTTGAACAAACACACTGATTTGATGTAAATAGCTCATGATCCTGTTAGTGTATAGTTAAGGATCATTAAAATGATCAGTGTAAGTAATGTACACTTCAATGAATATTTATAAAATAGCATATTGTATAATGTGAAAAAATAGTGGTGTAGCACATGAGGTGTATATATGTTTAAATATGCCAAGGCCTAATTACAGTAAGCTGTCTGTCATTCAGTACATTCTTTTCCACATAGTCAGAATAGTTATCTAATGGGAGCTGGAAGTATATTTAGTGTATCTGCTTTGTTTACTGTGCTTTCTGACATGCACCCTTAACACCCATCCAAATGTTGCACCTAGATCAACTAAATTGTAATCAGGTCTTTAATCTTATAATCCATAGAGCCAGCCATTTTTTATTTTTTAATTTAATGTACAACCAAATGAGACAAGCCCAACATTTATTCTGGCTAGATTACTGAACAGAGAATTACTTGTTTTAATGGGAGACCTTCTGGCTGATCAGATAACCAAATGTTCACTATTAGAAGTGCCAGGATGCTGGGAATGGAGACTTTGAAGGCAATTCTAAATGTGGTACACTGAAGTGGCCCACCACCTGATCCTTGCAGAGGTCGAAATGTACACATTCTAGGTAACATAATATTACACAGAAAGACAGATCTTATAAAGAGCTGTTTAATTCTGCAGGTGAAGTACAGTAGAGGCCACATTGTATCATCTTTGTTAGACATTTGATGTCCTAAAGCCTTTTGATAAGTCAGAAGAGGGTTTTGCTGGTTAATTTACCTTTATCCATCTTCAATAAAATGAAGCTTGCGACAAATACTGTGACAGCGTTAGACTGCTCTGGTCTTTCCCATGACCAGGATTATGTTTGATAAAACTCCTACTGTAGTTTGGGATAGGCTGAATGCTGGAAAAGGCAGTTTTTCAGGAGGTTTAGACAGTGGTAAGTGAAATAAGACAGGGTGGGGGACTAAGCAATTGAGATAACCCTTGTTTACAGGAGGGCATTGTTGAATTAGCAGTACCCCAAAATAGGTATCATGTTAAACCATTGATAGCAGGAATGGTCAAAAGCTTAAGATGGAAAGAAAGGGCCAAAGCACAAAAATATTCTTTTGTCTGTACTTTGCTTGATGCATGGCTAGGAGGGACATTAACATGTTGATGCTTGAATTTGCATGCAGAGACTTTGGTAATGCCTGTTTAGTCAATGATGATTTGACTGTTATCGAGTATGTCCAGTTGACCACTTTTTAGAACCCTTCAGATCTCTTTAGAATTCCATAATAATCTAATTTGACATGTATTTTTTAATAATCATCTTTTGTTTTAGTACCAACCTATGAACCTATAATCATCTTTTGTTTTGGCTATTGTTTTCTCAGACAGATTTCAAACACTACAAAGTTGTCCCCAGCAAGAATATGTGTTGAATCATGAAATTCTTCCCAGATCACATCTATGTTATAAATGTCTGACATTAACCAAAGTGTTAGTGCATGCTTTTATACATTTCATTATAGCAGGGAAAAAATATTTTCAACCAGTAACAGTGTACTGAAAGTGTACTCATCTGCTGTGCTAGAAAAAACCCTAATACATAACGTAGAGCAAGTCAGTTCATGCTGGCACTCAAAGTAAAGGCGGCTTGTAGTTTTACTTCAGGGAGTGATATGGGAAGATAACACTGGAATCTTTTTCACATTGTTTGCTTAGAAACTGAAGGTGAAAGAAAAATGGGGTCATAAACTACTGAGCCTAAAAGAGAATGTTAGGAAGTATGTTGGCTCAGTCAGGTGAGGTGAAGACCGGCTAAGAGATGGCTAATCTGGCACTGCTTAGCACATCATCAAGGGTTATTTAATTTTGTAGATCCCAGTGCAGCACAAAAGTATTTTATCTACTGATAAAAAGGATTATGTAGATTAGTAGTCTGCATTTGATGGAAGTGACAGATGGGCTATAGAGCACATGGACTATTAATGTGAGCTACCTACCAATGAACAGGTGAGCCAATCTGGTTCGTGATCAGACTTGTTTAGTGACCATACAGTTAGGCTAATCAGAATTTGCCTTGCCCCCACTTGAGTCTTACTGTCATCCCCCCACATAAAGCCTGTCTCTTTATTACTTGTTATCCACAACTTCTTCTCTGGTTGATAAAAAATATACATGACCTGTGTGTAAAACTAAAGGGACTAAAAACATTTTAACTGCTTGTATCTTGCTATCCATAGCCATACAACAGAGCTTCCAATTTCTCAGTTTTTGTATTATCTTTTGTTTAGTTTCTTATCACATATCCTTAGCTGTCACACCAGAATCCCTTTTAATCTATATTCCCAAGTGCTTCATTTTATCATGTCCCCATAAATATGGATATTGCTGAACTGATTTGTGTGTGAGTACATAATTGACACCTATTGCCTTTGTTTCAGTTTCAATAATTTTGTATCCTGAAAAGATTTGAAACTGCCTCAAAATGTTCCACAACACTGAAATGTCCTTTTCTGGTTTTATCAGGTATAAAATAATATCATCTGCAAACAGAGACAGCTTTTCTTGACTACCATATCAAATATATCCTTGAATTTCTGTGTCTCTTATTTTCTTTGGCAATGGTTCTAAACATAGTGTAAATAACAAAGGGGAAAGAGGACACCCCTGCCTGGTTCCATCTTACTCTGTCAAATGCTTTCTCTGCATCAAGACCCACCAAAAACAGTGGTATTTTCTTATTTTCAGCTTCCCTCTGAATCATCAATGTTCTTTTAATGCTGTCAAACATTTGCCTCCCTCCACAAAACCACAATGATCCATATCTATCAATTTTGGCATCACCTTTGCTATTCTTTTAGCTATTATAGGCCACAAAGACTTATAGATATATATATATATACATATATATATATATATATATATATATATATATATAGATATATATAGTCATGGTTTAGGAGTGAAATGGGTCTGTACAAAGCTGGATCCGATGGATCTTTACCCTCTTCAGATATTACAGCCACCACCACTTTCTTCCAGTATATTGGTGTGTCTTCGCCTCTTAAAATACTGTTAAACAAAACCTTTCAGATCTTTATCAGTTTTTTCCGTCCTAGCTTCCAAACTTCCACAGGAATACCATCTATTTCTGTGGATTTTCCTTTGGATTGGTTATACATCACCATTTTTATCTCATCTCATCCTATCCTAACTGCTAGTAACTGAGCCTCTTCGAACTCTAACCTTGGCATATTTAATTCTTCCATAAACATTTCCATTTATACCTTTTCTTTATCTCATTTCTCTGCTTTATACAGACTTCCATAAAATTTCCAAAACATTTGTAGCACCTCTACAGGATCTCCTGTTATCTTCATGTTTATAAGCTCCCTAAGCTTGGCGACAACCTCATCTACTTTCTGTTGCCTGAGTAGTTGCATTAAAAGTTTTTGTGCTCAGGAGTTACTATCAAAAAACAGTTGCTTAACAGCAATCTTAATAAACTCATGCATATTATCGAGGTAATCCTTTATTTTTTGCTTGACATTCTGCAACTACTCCTGTTCTTGTTCTAACATTTGAGTTTTTTGGTATGTTCATCTCAGGGTTTTAGTTGACAATATTGTGGTCATCAGTAGCATGACAGTGAGCTGATCCACAACAAATAATTTTTGAGGCTGCTGCTATTACTAGATCAGTACAGTAAAATAATGCAAATGCCTTAGTTTTTGTTCCTAACCAACCTTGTGGCTGTAGATGCTCAACTAAATGTTGACAACTGTCATTGCTTTAGTTCCAGTTAGTCCCACTGATAAACCTTTGGATATGATACTAACAAGAAAATATATGTTTCTTCGTTTGCTTGCAATATCGTTTAAGGAGTATGGTGTCCTATGTAACACATGGGTTTGTTTTATTACAACAAAAGTTGAAACAAAACACATTTCTGTGCACTCCTGAAAAGCAAATTATGACTGCTGCAAAACCACTCCTGATATGAGACTTCAGCAGTAGTGAGCTGTGCTGTTATATCTCCTTTAACCTGTTCACAATGCATTGCAAATGAATGCACGTCTGGCATGACTGGGGTATTTTACTCTGCAAATTTAGAGCAGCTGATATTAAATATTATTTTACAATTTACCCTTTTAATTAATTCTGCCATTATTAATAATACTGACTTACATGTCTTGTTATATGCTGATGACTTGTTATTCAGTTTTATTGACCACTTGTATGCAATGAGTCAAGATAGTTATTTCCAGGATCTACTCAAAACTACTGACCACTGGATCTCTCAAATGGGATTAAACATTTAACTTCAACAATACTAAATTCATTATTTTTGATGTGAAAGAAATACATCAGTCCTAGACAACCAGTGTGCGGGTTTGACCCAAGACAAAGACGTCTCCCCTAAAATATCCAGATGCTTAAATGTCTAGGCATAGGATTCAAGCCATTCTTTCCTTTAATCCTCATGTGGACAAATGGCAGGCCATGTTCTCTTTCATTATGGGAATTGATTAAATATCAGTAACATACTGACAAAATAAACAAGACTCACAATAGGAAGAGGAGTAGTCATTCCCACTCTCCTCTACTCTCTATCTCTGCTAGGTCTCTATTGGGTAACCAAAACATCCAGGCTGCTTTAAACAAAACTGGAAACTTCATGTTTCAGCCATACTGAATGCAACCCTTTCAAGGTCAGGCTTGCTGCTATAAAAGTCCAAAAAGTCTTGCTGCTTACTTGCACTTTGATATACAAGTTGCTGAACCTTGATCATTGCTTTGATAATTCAGAAACATCAAATTTTATATGAATTTTAAATCACTCTGCATATCCATAACCTTTCTGTTCGGGTGGCCTAATGGTTAAGGTGTTTGCCTTACAAACACAAGGTGCAGGGTTTGAGTCTCACAAGGGATAATTGGCTAGGCTTACAATGGCTTGCAAGGGCAGTTAGCCTAGTACTAACCTATGAACCATATGATACTGATTAATACACTGAACTGTTATTATAAGATAACATTCAACCTATGACGCCACCGTATGCAAATGAGGGCCAGCCAACATCAAGAGCAGTCTTACTTGTAGCAAATTTGCTTTTACAATGAAAAAACTCTTTGATTGCTAAGACTGAATGTAAATGAGCAAATGGAATTACACAGGCTCACCTTGAATGCCCTCGGTTGCACCTTTGAATTCCTTAAGTAACATACACTATATGCCAATTCATACTTTGTTCCATTACCCAAACTGCACCTTTACAGCTGGTGACAATCTGGTAAATATTCCTCCTGTCATCAATTCACTGACTTCATTTTTGGGGATATTACTTCACAGAAGTGTTTTGTCTTACTGTTTTGCCATGTACCCTACTGCTTACTGTATTTTATAGACTGCTCATTAGGTGATATTGTAAGTAGGATGTGGCTGAAAAATGGGCCACTGTCATCCAGGCCCCAAAATACTCAATAAAACAAACAAAGCAAAAAAACAAAAAAAAAAACTTGGATTCACTTTTACATACCTTCAGTACTTCTGATGACAAATTTGTATTGTGTTGCTCCAGGGACTCCAGTCCATGTCAACTGGATCCGACCACCTCTTACATCCAGTACTCGGATGTCACTAACAGTGTCTATTGTAACAGTTTTTGCTGCCAAAAAATAATACACATTAAAATATTGTTAGATTTAAGCACACAAATAATCCATTATATATTTTTTTATTTCTTACTAGATACAGCAGTTTACATCATGCAAATTAAGCCATAAGTGTTGGACACTAGATACAGGGAAGAATTGGGCTATCTGTACATGGTGTGTGTGTGTGTGTGTGTGTGTGTGTGTGTGTGTGTGTGTGTGTGTGTGTGTGTGTGAGTGAGTGAGTGAGTGTGTGTGTGTGTGTGTGTGTGTGTGTGTGTGTGTGTGTGTGTGTGTGTGTGTATATATGAGTGTGTGCGTGTCTTTTGATGGGACTGTATTCATATACCATAATGCATCTAGATTACAAAGCTATTCCAAATGGTGGAACACTGTAAAAATATGTTTACATGATCTGTTTTTAAAATGTTAAATGTACTTAGTCCATGGTGGAGAACTCCTTCCTTCAAATAAAGGAACTGTCTGTTGCATAATGCCAACGTTTTATGTGATAAATGGAACTATAGTGGTGTGTGCATTAAAAGAAGCAGCATGTGTAAATGAGAATGTCAAAAGGTCTTGTATTCACCATGTTGTTCTGCCTTTTACATAGTGTACATTTGGAAAACTATGCTGATACGAAGTTTCCAATATCATGCGTAGGAATGAGTACTGGAACTGTACCAATCAGACTGAATACCAAGGTTTGGATGCAAGTCAGCATTAAACATGTGCCTGGTGCTGCATACTTAAGCCATTACCAGTGCAAATGATTTATTTTTGGCAGCTTCCTTCATACCAAGCCATTTCGAATGGTGGAACCCCACTGTATTAATTAATGCTCATATCTGCAGAATCTTTGCCATGTGGACCTGATTTGGTGCTTATGTGAAGTACTTTAAAGGTGAAGCAAATTAATACTAACCAGACATAGACTTAGTATTGTGTGATCACCCCATAATAGCAAACTGCAACACAGCCCATTGTTTTACAGATAGTGATTAGATATCATCTACAGCTAGTGACTACTGTTTAATACTTATGACATGAAATTATCACTTTTATACAAGAGGAATTCATGCTGAAAGTGTAAGGACACTTACTGCCTACAAAATCAGGTTTATTTATTATGAGCTTATGTGCCTGTAAAAATCTTCATAACTCAATACACTGTGGTAACTGTAATTAATAACAGGTATAACTGCTCATTATTTGGGCTTACTAACTTTTTGGAAAGTCAAGCCTTGTGGCTAACTGCACTAAGACGGCTAGGAAGCAGGAACTGTGGTGATAGGGTAGACTTGTATTTTCATTCTTTTTTTTGAGTATTACTGAATCATTTTTTGCAATATTTAGATGCAAATTAGAAAGCATCATATATATTTGTGCATTACCAATTTTACTGTCATTTGTTTCTATGAACAAAAGTAGCCAAATCAAAATTGTCAGTTGCCCTGAATAAAGAGTGGTGGTCCTAAAGGAAAGTGGCAACCTGTAGTCAGAAGCCAATTCTCCAGGCATGTCAAAAACCATGCTTCTGGGTTGGTGAAAGAAGATCCTCAGGGACAACATATCCAATGGGAAAACATAACCTCTACATTTTCTGCCTGTGCTGATGGGTTTGGGTGGGGGAGTCTTTTAATCATACAGCTGGGAGGCTGTAACTTACCTGTTCTGATAGTAATGGGTACAGGGCTGCCTTCTCTGCCATCAATCAAAGCTGAGATTCTGATGTTATAGACAATGCCTTCTTTTAAATTTTCAACATCAAAGGTATTCCGGTCACCTGGTATGAGTTCTGTTACTTCAGAATCATCTGCAGAGGAAATGTATATAAGCTGCTGTGAGAACTAAATCACTGAAATCTAGTTTAAAATAACATATACAAAGTATTGGGGCAAACTTATCTACCCATGCCATGGTTACAAGATAAGTTGCATTGATGCAAGGCAATTACCCTTTACCATCCCTTTTACAATTGCCTGATATCTGTTTGATACAGTCTTGAATTCTGTTTTAGAATGTATTACCTGCTCAAGAAGGTTATTTTGAACCATTGCTGCTCCTTCTGTCACAAAAAATAACTCACACTGACCACTGCCAGTGTTGTATAGGGATAACGTCCTGAATATGGCCCAGAAACCTGAGCTCAGCTAATGTTCTAATATAAACATGAAAAATAAAGATCAAGGCTACCTGACAAATGTACAGATAAAGGATGTTTCAAGCACAGCACTTACAATTTCGGTGCTAATGAAAAAATAACTGCCCCCCCTGGCATAGTAGCTCTTATAGCAGACCGAAATGCTACCACCACCAGCAGAATTCTTTCTATAGCTGTGAACAGAGGTATAAACAGGTACTCATATCATGTTTTAGGGTAGGTAAAAATGTCAATTATACCATGACCCCCCCAAAACGTGCACGCTGATTGGCCAGCGTGCCCGTTGTAAATCGAGATATACTAATGGAAAAAGGTCCGGTTGCCCGGACTTTTTCCATTAGTATGTTAAAGGGTTTAACATAGCGAGACAGCTAAAATAAACGGAGATCTCTGTTGCTTATTTTAGCTGTCTCACTATGTTAAACCCATTTAACATAGCGAGACAGTGCTTGTTAACGGAGAAAGAAGATCTCGCTATGTTAAATGAATTTAACATAGCGAGACAGTTAAAATAAGCAACAGAGATGTCCGTTGCTTATTTTAAAACTGTCTCGCTATGTTAAACTCATTTAACATACTGATGTACGCCGCGCAGGCGCAGTACATCAGAACAGCGGATGCCAGACATCTGCGGAAGGGCAGTAAACAGGCATTATACTATGCCATTATTTAAGAAAAGTAACAGTTTCTTTTCTTAAATAATGTCATAAATGCCAATAACCACTTCTGGGGTAACCCACGGTTTGCTTTGTTTGGTCCCGGCTGGCCGCCTCGGGACCAAACCACACCCACGGTAATTGCCGTTTATATTACACCCAGCGTCTATTTGCTATACTTCCTCCTCACAAAAAAAATAAATAAATAATTGTAAATGCATTCATTCATTTTTAAGGTTAAGACCACTTTGAAGATCCACAGTAGCATTACATATACACTTGGATTAAAGCAGAAAAATGTACATACCTAAAAATAATTCAATGCCTTTTTTAAAATGGAAACATATGTCTTAACTGTCTTGTGACAAGTGTGTATCATCTCTGGCATAAATAAAATCTTAACTGTTCCAAACAATTTCCCACAAACAATTTATAATACTATACAGTGTGCAGTGATAGGTATTAAATGGCATATAACCACACATCCCAGTAGAGAAAATTGTTTCAGTCTCATTCAATATTGCTGCATTCCACAACCAGAATAAATCACTAAACCTCAGACTAAAATCTCAGTCATAAAGAATTTTCAAATATTTTTCTAGCCAATGCTTCAATGCTTTAAGCACGTTTATACTTTACATTATGAAAGCAGAGGTTTTCTCCATGTACTCTCAATAACACATTAGACAAGTTCAGAAAATTTAAGAATTTTGTACAAGATACATTTCAAACTAACTAAAATATTAACTTGTTCATAAATCATGTTGTTATCATCTGGAAAATACCATTTATGTCAGGTTTAAAAATTTCATGCATATGTAAACAGAGGGAGACTCTTCTCCAGCAAAGTACCCTGCACCTTCTGGCATCCGCTTTAACACAGGTTCTGTGAGAGTGAAATGTAAATACACAATTTTCCTCAATCTAAAGTTTTGTGAAAAAGGGAGATGATCAGGTGTACTGGATTTATCTGTAGAGCAGCATATGCTTTTTTCCAAAGGAAAGTAACTTGTACTTAAATGTAAATACCCTCCAGAAACATAGCACCCTGTGCAGGTCCCCCAAAACAGCAGCTTCCAGAATGCTTTACAACTGTTTTGGCTCTGCTGCAAGTCTTCTTTTGGTTAGCCTAGTTTTACCATTAATGGGAGTTTTCCCTTTTCCCCATATATATTTATATCTATATCTATATACAGTGTATATATATATATATATATATATATATATATATATATATATATAGAGGTAAAGAAGATGCAGGAGATGAGTCATCCACATAAAAATATTGTGATTTACTCTACTGATGTTGAAGGTTTATACAGGGAATTTCTCTAGGGTGGTATGTTTGCAAGACATCTAACCTTAACTAATATTATACCTTTCTAAGGCTACCATTTCTGTCATTAACTTTAGCCCTAACATACATAGTAGAAGTGATATTCACACTGAAAACTGCCATCAGTACAGCATTATCCAAACTTAATATCACTTCTGATGTCTTCCTATTTGTAAAAATGTGCTCCCTAATACCTATGTGACACATTTTGAGCTACAATGATGTTTGCCCACATTGTTACTTTGTCCTACATCCAACAAGCATGTGATAAATTCACTTCTTAAATCACACTTGGTGCATTTCCAAAAGGACACAGACTTAATTCAGCATGCAGAGTAATGTATACAGTTTTACTTCTCTTTTATTATGTAGCATTAACTACAGCTTGTAATAAATGTTTATCAAGTTCAAACCAGAAAGGACTTTGTAGACTCATGCCTGCAGCTGGATATATAATGAGCTAAAGGCTTCACTTGAAGTTATGTCAAAATAACAGAGGAGAATGAATGACAACATTAGAAATGTAGCTTATGCCTACACCGAGGAAAGAAGGACCTAGTATGGATTTTTGTAGTACAGTTTGGAATGGCACCAAGGACCTTAATTAACTGAGTAACTCTGTGTGTGTGTGTGTGTGTGTGTGTGTGTGTGTGTGTGTGTGTGTGTGTGTGTGTGTGTCTGTGTATGTGTGTGTTTAAACACACCCACACACCCACGTATATATATATATATATATATATATATATATATATATATATATATATATATATATATGGGTTCCGTCAATTTGTTCGAAGTTTCACTACTTCGAACTCCACTTCACCAAGTCCACTTGTTTGAAGTAGTGAAACTTCAAACATTGACTTCGGCAGGCACACTATAGCACGGAATGGGAATATTCCCTTTTCCCTGCTGTAGTGCGATCTCAGAGTTGGTATATTTAAGTAGGGGGGTGGGTGCATGTGTTAGTGTTTTTTTTTGGGGTAGTAGACTTCAGTGAAATTGCACTTTCGTTTAAGTGGACTTTCGCTGAAGTGTAGGTTCTACTGCTTAATTTCGGAGAAGTGTATTTTCGATGTTAAGCAGTAGACCCATATATATATATATATATATATATATATATATATATATATATATATATATATATAAAATACTGAACATGTACTGGGATGTGATCTTACTTCAAGTGCTCATCAATTGTAATAGTTTGAGTAAAAATAAGGTATTACTCAATTATAAATTTACATTTTAAGAACCTTAGCTGAGGCTATACAAAGTGTTGCAAAATCTTGTAACCTGTCTAGTCAGAGCATACTAAATCAGCATGGCAGCCCCACTAACATTGCCATAGAATGCATGCCATTTATGAATAAATATATTTTGACATTATTGTATAATCCCAATCAAACAACATTGGTGCGGCTTGTAACAAATGTCTCTTATTTAAGCAGATGCATCACTTAGTTGCACACGTGACATAAAATTATAACGGATAAACTGCTATAGCTTAATGATTACATTTATCATATTCATACAATGCATTCAGGCCACTGAGGTTTAAGTATTTTAGAACCTAGAGGAATCTTAGAGTAAATAATATCAAACTTTTACATCATATTGAAAGTATGACTATAAGAGACATTTAAATTTGATCTGTAATTTTTTAACTTTGTTCTACCATCACTTACTTCAATAGGTGCAGCTAACATTTTATATATTTATGTGTTTTATTCTTCATTTTTCTTGAATTTCTATAGAAAAGTTCATTCCCCTCTTTCGTGTTTAATTTCTTCAAATGTTTAGGGGTTTTAATACCATAACGGGAATGGATGCCATTCCTAAATTAGGGCATAAAGTTCTTGAGATCAGCATTGATTCATTCTTTATGTTTACCAAGAGTGTTGCTCTTAGCACCCAAAAAGTACACAAAAATGGTTAATTCTGTAGGTCATATGGAACTGTCTGCATTGGTAACATACTTAAGTTGTATCCGTTTATACAAAATGTAGCCATAGTAAAAACATGCCATCATGGATGCTACCTACCCTCAGAGTTTCTGATAACAATGCGATATGATGTTGCTCCTGGGACTCCAGTCCATCCTAGTCGTATTCTGTTACTGGCAACGTCTAACACTTTGAGGTTGGTGATAATACCTACTGGTCCATCTACCAATGGAACAGAAGGCAGAAATTATTATTTTGCAGACACTCTTTTATGGTTAAAATACCAGAGTCCAATCACGGCATACCTGTGTGGCATTCAAAAAATCCAAAAGAAGCAAAAACATGCAGAACTGACATTAAGACAACAATCATTTCATGTGTGTGTGTGTATGTATATGTATGTGTGTGTGTGTGTGTGTGTGTGTGTGTGTGTGTGTGTGTGTGTGTGTGTATGTTTATGTATGTGTGTGTGTGTCTGTGTGCGTGTGTGTCTGTCTCTGTTTCTTATTCTACAATCGGGTTTTTTTTAATACAAATATAGACTAGACTACAAACCATATTCATCACCTTCTTTATTGAAGGAATATGTAACGATCCCAGCATGATTAATTTATTTGTAATTTTTATTTATTTTATTTATTTGACATTTGTTGACCAGGTTAGTCTGACTGGGTGGCAGCCCTTTTTCAGCAAAGGCCCGAAGAGAAAAACTCCAAAAAGTACAAGTAACAAAAGTGATCACATGACAGAGTTATAACTAAAACTACAATAATTACATTATGTATGAGATGTATGTTGAAACAACATGATAGAAAATGGTCATTAAAATGAAAACAAAATATAGTGCAAAGCTTTAACTTTGCAAAACAGAAAATAACAAATATATAAACAGGAGATAAGCCCAGGGCTCACACACCATCCAGTATCTTAGGCTACAAACCATAATGACTGGCTTTATCATATAACTAACTGAAAACTACTTCATTTTTGCCGATATGATGTTTTAGAGTTTTAATTTTATCAATGTAATTAATAGGTCCCCAATAATGTCAAACTTCAGTTTATACAGGCGAACTGGAGTTGTGCATCACAATTTCTTTAGGTGCCTAGATGGCAGTGTACAGCTCCCTAGGGTGCATTTCTGTAGCCACAGCCATTTATGGTGGCATTTATTCACACCGCAATGCAGTGTTATATGATGCATCCACATCCTGTATACAAACACTGTTTCCTTTAGAAATGGTTTCCTTAACCTTCTTCCATGTTTCAATGTATATTTGCTCTTCATGTCTGTCTCACACCATTCAGTTTATACTATCCAATTAACTTTCTGATTTATAGTGCGCACCCCAAATATAATTTTAAAGACTGTACCCTGAGAAAACACTAGTGAAGAATCCAAATAGTGAAGCATTGGAGACAAAGCTTCAAGACTAGTACTCTGGACAAAATACCATGAAAAACTGCCCACCCAAACTGCATCCTTGTCCGGCATTGAAGTCAATTCTTGATAAAAGTGTGCATCGTAGACCATGTAGTCACAGAGCAAATACCTGCAGTGGCAACATTTCTTTAATGAGTACTTTATCTGGGAGAGTGACTTTTGACTATATCAATTAAAGACTGGATAGCCTTCTGTTAACAAAAATAATAATGCAGTGGCAAGCTACTCGAGGTCTGTTTAGCCATAGGAGAACCTTCCCTCTCTGAGATAAAAGGCGGGAGTACATGAATCCTTTTCAAATAGAAACAGAGCTACTGTTGATTGGTGGTAATTTAAGAAAAGAGAATGCATTCTCCAATATTCTTGGAGTAAGGAAAGAAAATAAGAGCAAGAAAAGACTGATTTAGAGAAATCTGTGGGGTATGTATTGGAACAGTACTTAGGATTAATTCTGAGGCAGACTGAAAATAATATGGTACGGCTCGTTGTACTCAAATGTATAACATTGTGAAATGTAATGGCTACCAAAAGAAAATACACTCTAAAACAGAACTTTTTCACCTACCAAAAAAGGCAATTCAGTTCAAGAGGCTTCATTCTTGTAAGGCAGAGGAACAAAGGAGCTTCAAATACATTTGCTGCCTAGATCCTTAAAAGACAAATGAGGATTTTGATCCTGGACCATGCTGTGCCTGAAAATCCATGAAGTCAATCACTGAGGTCTTCACCTCGGTCTAAAGGCAGGAAGGCTACTCTGATGAATGCAATAGCCTAGACTGAATGAAGGAATGATTTGTTTCTAGTGATAGAAACTGGAGGAGGGCTGAAGAATAGGGACTCAGAAAAGGTCTGAGACAACCAGTCATAAACATACAGACAGCAAAATGCTCTACCTGCTACAAAGCCACAAGTAGGCACTTAGAAAAGACCCACACATGGAAAACTAACAAATGGCACCAAACTGTACTGAAACTGGTCACATCAGAAAAAAAATAAAGTAATCTACAGTGTGGTCCCAAATCTTTTGATGTGCTGTCAGGTAGTCATACTGTCTCCTGATACCTTTTGAATACCAGCTAACCATATGAAAGGTTACATACATGATGCCACTGCCAAAACTGCTAAGGTTTAGAATGGCTTGGAAGCCTCCCAGCATCTTGGAAATATGTCAGCAGTGAGAACGGAATCTTCCAACCCTGTTATTCTTAAAGTACTCTGCCTCTTGGTCTAAAATAGCTTGAAGACGAAGCCCTAACTGGAGGACCTAACTGGCCAAGGGTGGAGGTGTCATCTCTGTCTGTCTCATCCTAGAGAATGTAGGTGATCCAGCCTACCACAAATGCAGCACCTACATGACAGAGAAGTAAATGGCATGCAGCATATAAACTAATAATAGGGATTTGGCACTTTAGCCTTCATAAAGCATATGCAGGAACATGAACATCCGTAGGGGAAGGTACTGAATGTCTTCATATCTAGTGGTTGGCAGGCAATGAGTTATAAAAAAAAAGATCAGAAAAAAATGAAGCGGCCCAAAAAGAATGATAAGTCAAGGAGTACAGAACAGCCCAAGACACAGTCATTCCAAATAATACTTATGATTAACACATTTTCAGCAATGGCTCTTCAAGTTGAACTCAGCCTAGTGAACTTTCCTCCTTCCTGAGTTCTTGAATGAATGTATTTGACTGTCTACAGAATGACATTATAAAGAACTAATTGGGGATTTGGCAAGAGGAGTCACATGATGAAAAGGGGCAAATACAAGAGCAGCTGTAAGGAGGAGGAAATTAAAACATTTGCTCTCTGTAAAAACATGGCTTTTCTCTACCCCTGGAAGTCAACTTGGAATCCCCCAAAATAGGATTCCCAAAGACAATTTCATCCCTGAAATAGGCACCCAGACTTTCTGTATCAATTAATTTTGAAAGCAGGCATTCTGTCCCTACTGTAGAGAGCATCAGGCAGTAGCCTTTGTTACTGTCTTCTCAACATTAAAACAATGGTGAGCCACATAAGCTCATCAAAGAAGCTGAATGCAGCACTTTCTCTGCAACAGTCCACTCAGAGGATTCAGGCAAAAAAATTATCTCCTTAAGGACTAGTTCATTAAAATAGACTGAATGCAGGCTGCAGGTAAAAGGTACTCAAGGTTCTTAAAGTCAGTGTATGGAAAGCTGACTGACTTAAGTCTAATAAAGACCTTAGATTATTTGCCAAGCAAAATGGAAGACAGCCTGTGTCTTGTGGGACTAAAAGACCCAAGACTCAATGCTTTCAGATATAACAGGATCCCCATGGATAAATTCAAGTAAAGGAGTCACCGGTGTTTCACTCCTAGCTTGCCCCAAGTAAGTGCTGAGGCACATGCAAGGAGACAGGCAACAGAGGAAAGATCAACACAGGACAGACTACATCATCTTAAAATTCTTCTCAAAAGGTGGTGGCAAGGGGACATCAACCTAGGGTTAAGGAAAAAGAATGACTTTTTATCAGTAACATTCTGAGACAACAACTATAAGATCTTGTTATAAAACTATTTGTATTAGTCTTGTTATATATATGGTCCTGAAGGAACAATGGAGCATGTGGGTGGGTGAGGTGGGGAGGGTATGCCTTGTGTTCTTTGGTGGATTTAACTTAACATATACCCAGAATGCACTTGTTACAGTGTGCTGCCTGTGACAGGTTACCCTTTTATATCTTCTCATGCTTCCAGTACCAAGTACTGAATAAGTTTTCAAAATTCGGCAAATAAACAGGTAAGACTGAAAACCTGAACACTGGCAAAGGAGGGATTACCTGCATCAGTGAAAGACTCATCTCTTAGATGGAGACGGAAGAGACGGGATTTTAAATTTATAGTACCAAAGTAAGTCTGCACTAAATGCCAAGGATCTGTGGCCCAATCCCTC
Source organism: Protopterus annectens (assembly GCF_019279795.1). NCBI lineage: Eukaryota > Metazoa > Chordata > Ceratodontiformes > Protopteridae > Protopterus > Protopterus annectens. The sequence continues at coordinate 299,069 of NC_056740.1, forward strand.
AGTTAGGAGTTGAACCCCCAAGGGTACCTGCAAATAAAGGAAGTCTGCAATATATATTCAGGTCTTTATTCCCAAAAGCTCATGCTCCTCTGTTTGACTGCCCATCCACCCAACGACACAAGATTGGACAATAACCTCCACTTGAAACATAATAATCCAGTAAAACAGCGGAGGCTATAATACTAATAGTAAATGTTGAGGAGAAGGAAGGTTCAGGGAGCGTAATTCAAACAATGAATCACTTTATGTTTAGCCTGAAGCCTTTCTGGATCTAACTTTATGCACCAAGAATAGCAAATGTTCCAGTCTGTCTGCTTGACTGATTTCAACATTTCCAAGCCATGACCTAAGATGCAGGTCCTCCTGATCTTCACCTGCATTGGGTCAAAACACTGACAATAGCAGTAACTTATGAAGCTGTACTAAAAGAGTCAGTAAATGTTATGTTCTTGATTCGTGCTGCTTCTATGGAAACAAATTCAGCATATCTCCACTGTGGAACCTTAGGAGATATCAGCTGTGTGAGTAGGCGGAATGAACTGGAAACCATTATGACTCCGATGATATTGATACTAAATGGAACATGGGCAAACTTAAGTAGGAATCACAAGAACTTAAGATCCTGTCCGTATTTTCACTTGCTGTTTTATCTACATATAGCTACAGCTTGTGATTACAGACATATGTACATCTAGAGGTAAAAACATGCCCTACAGCCTTGGCAAGCTTTCATACCTCCGATGATGTCCAAAAATATCTATTAGATGGAAGTCAGGTGAGTAAGCAGCATGGTGTCCCTTACAATGTACAAAGTAGACAATGATATTGTCTCTCCAGTTCCTATTGGCATGTGATGGCCTGACTGCCGGTGACATGTAATGAGATGTACTCTTTAGCATCAATATATTACTTCTTAAACAAATGACAGACTTCATTCATTTATGGAATAAATGTCTAAAATTTGATGCAGACTGGCAGTTTTATGTGCTTTCACACACACACACACACACACACACACACACACACACACACACACACACACACACACACACACACATACACACATACACACATACACATACACATACACATACACATACACACACACACACACACACACACACACACACACACACACACACACACACACACACACACACACACACACACCCTTCTCTAATTTGAATACACATTTTTACCTGTTAGAATAGTGGATGCAGGTGTTGCTACCTCTCTACCTTCATACAGCGTGTACAGTGTGATGAAGTACTCTGTCCCTGCATCCAGGGCAGTAATCTCATAGCTGTTGGTGCTGGTAGGAAAGGAGACTGTCTGTGGTCTTTCATCACCTAAGGAAATACATACAATGTAACATTTAAGCACAGCACTGGCATATAAATATGTACATATACATATGTAAGTACACTATGTCCCTTCAGGTCATAATATATTATTTTTAAACAATGCATGCACTGGCTATCACTCAGTATCACCAAAAGCAGTCAAAGGTAGGCTTACAGGTCATTCTGGCTGAGAAGTGTAAAAAAGGATCAGATTGCTTCAACATTAGCAAATAATTACAGAAAAAAAGTTTACAGATGATGGAATTAAGTTTCTTTAACTTAATTATTACCCTAATTCAAAGAAATCAGCATTCCGGTAAACAGCCTGCTATTCAGATTGGACCTGGGAAGAATTTGGGAGCTCCAAAGAAAATGGTGAATGAATCTGCTGATAGTAACATGCAGCTGGCTCCACCAAGGATGAGTACCAATATTTTAAACATGGGGAACAACAACTCATGCAATTCTCCCCCCTCCCTCTACCCATTCAGCAACAAGGAAGAGGTGCGCGATCTTCGAGCAGGAGGAGAATGAAAAGGAAGATCAGCATCGAAATAGAGAACAACAGGACACTAAAAAAGATGTGGTGGAAGAGGAGCAGTCCCTAGGATGGAATATTTCCTCTGGTGTACTGTATATGGAAGAAAATATTCTTTTACAAAAAGGGCTCACCTTTGTACTAGCCCAGAGAACTGAGGTAAATGACACTATTATGCACCTTAAAATGTTTTTGTGCAATGTCATGTTGAAATTACAGTTTAAGGACAGAAATATGGCTAGTGATGATGTGAGGATGTTTCGTAAACCAAGTACTTGTGTACCTAATAATAACTCAACCCTTGTATATGAGAAATTATGTGAGAATGAAATTTTAAATTTGTTTGAAAAGGGGGTGTTTAAGGGCTATTTTGTTAATTTAACTGTTGATGAACAACAAGCCCTATGTGCCCTACAAAATGATAGTTCTATTGTAGTGAGACCTGAAGACAAAGGTGGCCTTATTGTGATTATGGACTACGATTTTTATGTGTCTAGTATGAAGCAGATGTTAAATGACCTTGATACATATAGGAAGCTAGACATGAAGGAAGAAGATATTCTGATTCGGAGAGTGAACAATTCCCTCTATGAATACTTAATAGGAAGAAATATTAATCTAGACCTATATAATTTTTTATTAGTTGATGAACCTAGAATTCCCATCATACAGGGTCTACCTAAGATCCATAAGGACCCATTGCAACCACCTTTCAGACCCAATGTAGCAGGTAGGGGGTGGTGCACAGGACCAATGTCTGTCTTTGTGGAGAAACATCTTAGACCATTGGTCGACAGAAATGAGATAGTCCTGAAAGGCACGTGACACTTCCTGAATGACTTATTTAAGCATACTTATGGAGCACCATATGATCTGGATCTCATATTAGTTACATTTGATGTACAGTCCCTATTTACTGTTATACCTAACCATGAAGGGATTGACATACTGCAGTATTTTTTAAATAACAATGGTGATTATGATGTGAATTTAATAGACCTCCTATGTCTTTTCATGGAATTGATACTGGAAAACAATGTCATTATGTTTGGGAATGATGTCTTTTTACAAAAGGATGGTGTGGCTATGGGCACATCCAGTGCCAATAACTATGCCAACATAGTCATGATTGTATGGGAAGAGAGGTTTATACTTGAATCAACTTTTTCAGAACACATTTACCTTTATTGCAGGTTTGTTGATGACCTGTTTATGTTTTGGAAGGGTACTGATGAACACCTGATGTTATTTTATGATTATTTGAATACTACCACAGAGTTTTTGAAATTTAGTATTAATAGGTTGGCTTTGAAGATAGAATTTTTGGATGTCTCCATAATTAAGAATCCATGAAATATATTTGATGCACAGGTGTACAGGAAAGATTGTTGCGCAAACATATATTTACACCGCCAGAGTATGCATCCAACACATGTATTCAGGAATGTGATTAAAGGTCAGGGCATGAAGGCATCGAGGTTAAATGCAAGTGAAGCAGGCTTTTATAAAGAGTTAGACTCTCTGAAGGGTAAATTAGGAGATAGAGAATATAAAGAGAATGAGGTTAATAAGATCTTAGATACTATATCAGAATTGAGATCTACCCAGGGTAAACCATATTTCTCTGAGAATGTTCATAGGACTTGTGATCCATGTGTGAAAAGGTTGAGCCGACAATCTCTTACTAGACTACCTGTTGTTTATTCTCGTAATGTCAAACAAATTACCAAAATATTAGAGACACATTGGCAAGTTTTGATGGTGGACACTAGTATTAGATGTATAGTAGGTGAGCAACCCCATTTCTTATATAAATACAAGAAATCACTGAAAATGATGTTTTGTTATCCCAGGATAAATGGATGCACAAGTGACACTGAAGTAATATATGGTACATCTTCATGCACTAGATGCAGGTACTGTGAATATATACATTCCAGCAATAGCTTCATACACCCATCTACGGGCAAGTAATGAAGCTTTAAGGTAAAAGCTGACTGTAACCATGCTACACAGTTTATTTAGCATATTGTGTTGCATGCCTGTAGTTTTACGTAAACAAAACTGACAGGAGACTGCTAGACCATGCTAGAGAACATCTGTATAACATTAGCACACATTCTGATACCAATGCACTAGCTAAACATGTAAGTGCCAATGATAATTCTCATATGTTTAGATTTTTGGTAATAGAACTGTTAGACGGAGCGAATGGCGGGGGGGGGGGGTGACATCAGGAATTTGACAGGGACTTCTGAGATGAGATGGATCATTAGATTAGGAGCATTTAGGGGATGGGGATTAAATGATCGATCGAGTATCTATTAAACCCACCCTTAAGACCAGGGGCTTTTTAAGTACATTAGCACATTTATACACACACACATTTTATTATTTTTATGCTTTTTATGTTATTTACTTTTTTATAGTATTTCCATCATATGTCTCTATATGATTAGTGATGGAGAATATCTTCTTGATGGAAATAGGTTTTATACCTTGTACCTTTTATACAATGTTTGCATAGTTAATTGTATGAGTGTTTTCATTGGTTAACTAATGTTTTTAAACTCCCTCTCTTGATGTTCTTGCTGTCTGAAGAAACAGTATTTATCTGACTGCAAAAGTGCTCACATTTTAATAAATGGTTCTTGAATTCATCTTTGAACTGTGTGTTTCAGCTGGATTTATTGCCATCATTTGGTCCACCACGTCTTATTTGTTTGGATTTTGTTTATCTTCATTTAATGGACCTGTTTTCCATTCTGTTTTCATTGGTGTTAATTCAAAGAAATATTTGTGTCTATACTTAGTCAATGAAAAAGGTAAAATAAACAAACCCCAGGATCCAATAATGCCTACACTAAGTGCACACTGTTCTGAGTAAACAGACAAACAGACATAACTCACACCTTCTTCCTCCTAATTTTAGTTTTCCTACAGATATTCTTGCAGCTTTAAATACTGGCAGGGATTTATAAAGGTTACCACAAAGTGTAGACTATATTTACACTTACTGTAATCTTTCTGAGTGACTAGAAAACACAAAACATGTGATAAGAATTTTATTGAATAGATATTGTGTACACTTAGTGTAGGCTTTATTAAACCTGGCCAAAAAATTTTTTAAAACTCTTTGTATAAACAAATAATTTTATTTATTTATTTACTGTGAGTTTATTTACTGGGATTGTACACAGATCTCAACAGACAATTTGCAGGTACTGCCTGGGTGAAATAATTCACAAAGAAGAAAAAAAGTGGAACAGGGAGGCAGTAAGTCATACAAATCAAAAACACAACAGACAGTAACAATATATAACAAAAACTGCACACTAGCAATTAAGAGATGTAGCAACAGTTACAAAATAAATGCACATTTTACATCCTTATATTGCAGGTTTATACTGTGCTGGAAATTTTAAAACTGTCTCATTTTTCTGGCATTGTGTCTTACTTCATTAGTACTTTTGCATATTTCCACACAATGCAAAACATTAGTTCTTTGGATTCCAAACAACAGATTATCTTTGATGGTATAACAAATGACAGACACCATTTTTTGCCATCTAAATTTGTATGCATGGGTTGGGCATGCATGCACTTGTGTGTCTGTGATACACTGTGTAATGTATAATGCATAACACTTACGGCTTTTCTCTCTCTTGTTAGTATTGGCACTTTATGTAGTTACACAAGATGATGCATACATAACCACACAGGCCAGACTTGCTAATAATGTATGAGATATACATCCATAAGCTACCTGTAGTAGTTATCATATCAAACTAGGCAAAACGTTGAGCAGAGCAGAAAATGCAAGCCTCAGTACAATAATTTAGCAAAAATCCATGACTGGGTGTGGGTAAGACAGGATTTACCTAGGGCTGCTGTAGTTTGATCATGAGAGTAAAGCAAAAAAGAAAATAAAAAACACTTTGCCTTTTTTGGGGGGGATGCAGTTTGGAGAATCCGATCCTTGGTGAGTTATACTTCATCTACTTATGGAGGAAGTGTTAAAGTCATCCATGAAAACTGTCTTTACGGCAGTTTACTATTAAAATGTGGAATGACACTTATGCGAAATTGGAATGGACGAATGTGTCTAAATTTCCGTAATGTCATTCTGCAAACATCCAAATGCACAGCAGTAAATGGTAGTTTACATTCACTAATGTGCATTTGATGTTCTGATAACAGATGACACTACAGTGGGGATCAGGAAATTTACCCTTTTACTCACTGTAGTGCAATCTTGGAGTTATATAATTTGCAGGGGGTGTGGGAGTGCATGAGAGCTTGTTCCCCTGCAAAACTGTAAATATTTGTGCTGAGTACGAAAACCACATCAGCTCTTCAAACTACTCGTTCGAGTATATTGATATTAATGATCTAAAACCTGTCAGAAAGTAAGCGTTCAACAATTACAACACTTTGACATATTGAATTCAACATTTATTTTCGATACTTTGAAAATTATTTTGACTTTCCAGATTTTACTAGTAAACCTTGTACAGCATATTGCTAAAGTTTCTGAATTTCAAAGCTATTTACATAATTTTCAGAACAAGGTTATCTACAGCAGATCCTGTAAATAATGTGTCAGAACAAAAAAGTCATTCCACAGACCTCAGTGCTTAGGGTTACAAGTTGTTCTTCTTTAAACATGACAGTCCCTATCTGGGCTGTTGTATCATGTGAAAAAACATGAAACATGTCAAATGTCCTGAGATTTTGGGACAAAAATATCTTGTTTCCTTTAATAGTTGCATAAAACAATTATACCGTACCTAAAACACCTAAACATCACACAAAGCAACATAATCAACAAAAATTCTATAAGAATATGCTTTTATTTAACCAAAAAAGTGACACCAAATTCTTTGCACTGATTTTGAGTATGGTTCGTCCTGGAAAAATTTGTCATTTTGTGATTTTATAATGTGGAACAGTCTCCCCTTCCACATAAAACAAAGTTCATCACTATCCATATTCAAGCACAACTTAGAACTATGGACAGGAAACAGAAAACTGACCCCGAGTCTACCCCCTGTCCTACTAATGGATAGAGGTAGCTCTGAAATGTGCTATTTCATGCATGGATCCCCTCAAATTATCTATAATATGATTTCACTGATCATCATTAGGGATAATATATAATTATCGACCATGGGATGGGTTAAGCCAGTCTATAACTAAATGGGATAGGTTACTACCAGCACAAGAAGGGAAACTGGCTAAACTTAAAAGGGCAGCTAGCCTAGCACTTACCTATGAACTTATGAAGCCTCTTTCTTTAAATGAATCCAATTTTGGGCATTTGAAAAAGTGGTAATCTTACCAATGCTCAATGTTTTTTCCAAGCGATGCATCAAAGTTAAAGTAAAATCCTATCAACATGGACAGAACTTTAAAATCCCACTCATAAACTCTGTTTCCATACTCTGCTGTTGCAAAACCAATACCCAGAGCCTCTACTTCCATACTCTGTGGTTGCAAAACTAATAGTCAGAAGAAGTTCAACTTTGCTGCTCTGTGGTTGCAAAACTGATATGCAGAAACTCTATTTACCTGCTCTGCAGTTGCAGAACTTAGTTAAAAGCTCTGCTTCCATGATCTGTATCCATGATCTGTGGTATTGAAAATATGACTTTGTACATGTACGTCAGAGTTTTGGTCCTCTGAAACATCAAGTGACAGAGGTGTTCCCCATTATATCTGGTGTTACAACCCACATTAGCCTGTGGGGTTCCCTTTCTGCAGGGTTTCTTTCAGTAACCTCACCTTATATGCATGGAGTGCAGGTAAGGGTCGACTGCTAGTCTGGTAGCACATTCAACACACTGGATATATTTCTCATGCCCTAATGGTCTCTACCCTCACTAGGCTATCATTCAAACAGCATCAGCCAGGACTAAGATTTTTGCTTGCACCATGTCTGTGTATTTCCAAAATTCCCATTTTATATAAATTGTTCTGCCTTACTCAAGGATAATCCCCCTTGTAGCCAGATGATCCACACACCCTCCCTCCTGCCCCAGCCATTCAGGCCCCTGTCCTCGACCCTCCTTCAAAATATTTTATTTAGAAAAATCTTCTTTTAAACTGTAGTGAACAGTTGCTAAAGTTTATACCCTGCCTGCAATGAGCTCTACAGCACTCATGTTTTAGTTTAAAAACATTCTTCTTTATAAACTGTAACAAAGTGCTTACTACAAATGTAGCAAACAGTTGTTATAGATTACACCCTTCCTGTATGGAGCACTACAGTTCAGATAATACATGGCGTGCAAAAATGCTCAGGTTTGAACCCAAGTGCAATTCCAGCTTTTAAAAGCCAGTATTGTATTAAAGAGATATTGGGATCTACTGATCATGCCCCCGCCACTATTTCGCAACTGGGGCAGTTGCGGCTCTCACCCTACCCAAGCTATGCTACAGTATTTTATTTTCCAAGCAGTTTTCAAAGAATTCTTTTCTCAGTAGATAGCAAATGCTGCAGGTGTAATGGGGAAGAAAGAGGTGACTGGGAACATATGTTTTGAAAGTTTAATGAATTGGCAGATTAAATTTCCTACAGAGTACTCTGTCAGAAATATTGGGTGAACAAATGGAAATGGATGTAGTTAAGAAAATTATTCCTTTCAGCTGGGATACAGGATCTGAAATGGTTAGACATAGCATGGACTTATTAAATTTAATTATGTTGGCTGCCTTAAAAAGTAATTATTACAAAATAGAAATCAAAGTCTAACCCAGCTGTATTTTGAAGTACTGAACATCATAAAAGAGATAAAAAGAACTGGAAGAGGAATATTTCAATAAGAAAATGAGAAAATTACATAGTAATAAATGGAAATTGTGGGAAAAAAGCATGCAGAATAACATTTAGGAGGAGTAAGGTTTAAGGGAAAGCAGTGAGGTATAATATATGTAAATGGAAAAAATGTTAATATGGTTTGTTTTCTGTTAATGTATGTTTACCTATGCTTGAAATGACAATTTAATAGAAGTGTTTAAAAATAAGGATAATCTCTCCTCCACTAAACAATCTCACAAAAACTTAAACTCAGCCAGGTCAGTTTAGTTTCTAGCCTGTCCCAACAGCAACAATAAAAAATATCTGTGCATTCTAAAATCAACCACCTTAGCAGCAGACAATTTACCTGTCAAGTATCTGAAAATAGCAGCAGACACCATCATCTACCCTGTCTACTTCCTTATAAGTCATTCTGTCTCAGAAAACTATGTCCCAGCCTTCTGAAAAAAAAAGTATTTTATTATATCTTTACACAAAGGGGCACATCCACAGAATTCGCCAGCTATAGACCTGTAGCAATCTTTAACACCCCTATCAAAAATCCTGGAAAAATGTATCCATCCACAACTCTTAAAGCTCCTCATCAGTAATAACCTCCTCTTCCAGCCAACATGGTTTTCATCCCATACATAGCACCGCAGTGTCCCTTCTCATTTTCACCAAAATCATAAATGACATAAGACATTCTGGCCACTTAGTATAATCTATCTTCATTGACTTATCATGTAATTTGGCACTGTCCCTCACCAAAATCTACTCACATGACTATCATCAGGTTGGGCACGTGGGCCTTATGGATAAGGCATCTGACTTCAGATCAGAAGATTGTATTTTTTAGCCCTGCCAAGGTCATCTAAAAGTAAGACAACAATTTTAGAAATGTCACTTGGCATAATGGTTAAAGTGTTTATCTGATAAACACAAAGTACATGGTTTAATTTTCACCTTTGGGGTAGGCTTAAAATGGTCCACAAGAGCAGCTAGCCTAATACTTATTTATAAATCTCTTCTATTTGTCCTTGTCATAGTTCCACAGCTATCTCACAAACAGACAGCAGGATGTAAAATGGCTCCGAGACCTTTTACCCTTTATACCCATTTTAATTGGAGTTCCACAAGGTTCAAAATTTGCAGGAGGTAAAATGACTTCAAGATCATTCACTCTTACCTGTGTTCCTCTTAACTAGCTCAGATTATTTCCTTTTCTCTTCTTTGTCTTTCCTTTGTCACATCTTCCTTCTAAAGCCCTCTCTAAAATGACCACCTAGGCATCTCTATCTAACAGTAAATATCACTTTCTTCTCTCTTTATTTTGCAGTTACCCTAATTGAAGAATTAGCATTCTCACATCTCCCACCTAGAAAAGTAATGGCTGTAATCACCATCTAGGGATGAAAGTGACTCAAGAGAAGTACTATAAAAATACTGAATGCTCAACATTTGTCTCCTTTTGACAACATTTTTTACTTAGAGCAATTAATTTTCTTACATAAAGCCTAACCTGTGGTTGTGACATGCACAATAATCTTGCTTGCCTATTTCCATACCCCCCTTACAAATTTGTTATTGGAAAACTTCTAACCATAATTTATTCCTGACTAATTTGCTCCAGCAATAATGCAAAATAGTAACTAGTTCCATGTGTATGGGACTTAAGGACACAACCCCATTCTTTTTTTATAATAACAAACAAAATGCAGCTCCAGGCAAAAAACGTGTCCGTTACCGAAAGAAAAAATGTAGAAAGCATGCTCCACACTGAGCTAGATATATAACATTAACACTCCTACAATCTGTGTTGGTCATAAAGACAAACTCCTTGTCTATGTGAGGTGATTTAAAGGAGCATGTAGTATCAATATAGCTACACTGGTTACAACTGCCGCAGGGAACAGTATTATGAGTCATTGCATTCTGTTCAGTAACCGATTTGTGGCAAAGAAGCCTTTTCAAATTCTTCCTGTTCTTATACTGAAATCTGGGTTTGGCACCAACTATTTTCACAATCTCATCTTCTGCCTCTAAAACATTCCATCTTCCTTGAATAATGCTCCTAATATTCTTGATATCAGAAGTGTAATAAATGGGTATGCTGAGTCCCATGGGACTAATATTATCAGTGTTCCCTCTATATGTTCTGCTTTCTACATTGGAAAGACGAACAGGGAGTTTAGAATTCGGATAAGGGAACACATTAATCATATCAGGAATAGGCAGGAACACAACGCATTAGCCAGACATTGTGTAGCAGCAGGATCTTTACACACTTTTACTTTTTGTGTATTGCAACATATAAAAAACAATTTTAGGGGAGGTGATTTGGAGAATTTTACTTTAGAGGCTGAACTTAGGTGGATTCTACGCTTGAGGGCAGACACCCCACCTGGCCTCAATGATAAAATTAGTTTGCAGACAATTTTAAAGAAACGTAGATTGAGAAAAAGTGTAATTAAAAGGAAATGATTAGTGTTTTATGGTTCATATAGAGCTGATTTGTTTTTATCTATGTTTATAGGATAACATTTTATAATGTTAATATGAAGATTATTTTATTGCACTGTTTATGTGTTTTTAAAAATGCTTTTGTTGTAATGAGAATGTTCAACACTAGGGGGTTCAATTAGATATAATAAATGTATATAAAGGGCTGTAGAATGAGGTATGTATACAGTCTGATGAAGCCACAAGATGGTGAAAGCGCTAACTATACCTTAATAAAGAACGTTCGTTTTTTTATAGTTTTGAGTTTTAGCTTTATTCCACTTTGACTTGGAAGTTTACGCAGTCCGTCTACCGTGCATGTGTTTGTGGAACTATCAGTTACTTTTTTTATAATAATTTATAAGGTCTCCTTCTCCAATTAAACATCTTCACAAAACTACCCTAGACTACCTCCTAAAACTTAAGTTGCACCAACTCATAACAGCTCTGGATACCTGGACTTGCTGATAATTTTTCTTCTGAGTGATCTGCCTCCCGTGGCTCTGCCAGCCCTCTCTACACTTGGCCTCAGTCCACTCCTCTACCCTACCCCCATTCCCACCCATCCCTAATCAATTACATTTATAGTTACTATAACTCCTCCTCTTCAACACCAACCAATTAGCCCTCAACTATTTAATCTCAGCCAATAACTCCTCCACCATTTCACTCCAACTATCTATACCTATTACTTTTTCATAATTCTCCCCTCTCTTTCACTCTGTCCACCTTAAAACTACTTCTACTACCTCTAGAACACAATTACTATGCTTCCCCCTCACACTATAACATTTTCATAATATTACTAATGACTTCCCTAGGCATATTAATACAATCTACCTCCCTCCGGTGCATTCAAACTCCTGTACCTGTGAAGACATCTACCGAGGCCTTACCACTAAATATCCACACAGACAGTTTCCCTAACATTATAACCATCCTAACTGAGCATAACAGTATTCATTTCACTAAAATTCAATTCCTTCCCACTACTAACAAAATAAAACATATACCCTACATAGTCTCCACACTTGCCAACAAAGCTAGCCTTGCATTCTACCTCATAAACCACCTCTTTAAACTTTCTTAATGTGGTGATATTCACCCTAATCCTGTGCCTACACTGTCACCTAACTCTCATCAACCAAACTCCACTACAGATTTGTTACTAATAACACTAAATATATGAAGCATCTGCAATAAAATTACTGAATTTCACTCATGGCTTGCGCATTATTCCCCCTGATATAGTAGCAGTCACTGAAACCTGGTTAAAACCACACATTCTAGATACTGAAATAATTCTTCCAGGGTATAATATTTTAAGAAATGACAGAACCATTAAAAAAGAAGGCAGTGTTGCACTAATCTTCAAGACTTCTTGTTTAGCCACTTTTTCATTAAAAACCTGATCTTGTAACAAACGCAACATACTCTTAACATAATCACATTAGTTAACAATCACTATGGCTCCCCCCTTGTCAGCCTTCATAATTCTAACATTGTTGTCATTTTTAAGTGCTTGGAAACTTCTTCTCTCCAAGTCTAAGTTGTAAAACGTTTTTGCACTTTTCTCTTGTAACAATTCCCTAATTTCCTTGTCACAAATGTCCTTGAAGGCCTTAATCATGGAGTGAAGTGGTGGATTAAATGTACTTGGTGTTACATAATCAGTCTCATTAACATAAACATAATTTTTTAAAGAAAACTTTCCAATTTAATTTTCTAATATAACCTTTAAAATCTATTACTGTTTGTAGTAAATTAGAACTGGCTGAAGTAATATACGAGAAACCCTTTTTTAAAACATTAGTCTCTCCTTCAGTGAGAACCCTACTGCTAAGGTTAATGACTTTAAGGTCCATTGGCATTACCTTACAAATGTCCTTGGTGCATTTCTCTTGGTTTGCTGAAAAGGCAGGTAAGGGTTCTTCACTCCTGAGGTATTTACTACCTCCATCCAGGGTCTTGACGATGGAAAATAACTGTCGCCTGATGCTGTTGTTGACGTCACCTGTGGTGTGCAGTTGTGATGGGTTGTAAAATTGTCCATTGTAACTGTTTTTTTCATTTCCAACCTCTTGGATCTCCCGGGTAATAAAAAAATTCTTCTGCTGCTTTTGCTTTGCATTTTTCTTACCATTCTTCATTCGCATATGTTCACTCGTACCTTCCGAACTGCTTGTAGTTTAAACTTGCTATAGTGAGATGTTCCCTCTGTCAACCAAACAATTAAAGGTGGTCTGTTTTTTTATCTTCCTATACTTTCTGATCTCTAATAATCTTTTTCTCCTTGTGCCTCCTTAATTCACTGTCCAGTTTTTCACTTTTAAAACAATCCCTTTTAATCTCTCTTCAATCTCTTCAGGCAGTGCTACAAGGCTCAATTTGTCCATCAAGCCAGTGACCCACTTTTGGAGCTTAACACTTTCTTCAGTATGATGCTGCCTTGAAAGTTCCACAAATGCTAATCCTGCGGATTCACAGATGTCCTCCCATTTGTTCAAAAAGTCCAAACTGGAAACTTTAAGCCCCATAAAGACCCTTTTGACTTTAATACAGAATGAAAAAAAAGCCACATCTCACTGGATTTTCTTAACTTTTAACAACAATGCTTCTAGATTTCTAAAAAGCTACTCTTTGTCTAGAATGACTTTAGGGATCTTTGTAGTTAAAAATCGGCACAGTCAACATACTACTACTAATAATGTTCATCCATGCTCCTGTGGTTTCTTTGTTCTGACTCCACTGTTCTCCCCTAAATGCAAAACTGTCCATACCAGTACTTGAGTCCATGGGATTATGGTGAATAGTTAAATCCAACAAAGTTTCTTCCTCACTAGCTTCCCCATGAGGCATAGTGTTGTAAAACAAAATAAACAATACAAAACACCAACTAATAACCTCGGTCACAGTGTAAAAATCAAAAACTGCAATAAAAACCACTGCAAAACTTTTGAAGAAGCTTAGAAATAATTTAATATAAATTAAGTGCTTTCATCCATGAACTGGTCTTTTTCAAAATAAAAATCATCCACATCTAAAACTTTTTATACTATCAAATTAGATAACTTATCCAATAAAAACACATGCTCAATTAATATATTTCCTCAAAGTGGTCATCACACACTACTAACCTACAAAAATATTTTAACTGTGAAACTTGTATAACAGTTGTAGCTTAAAACATTTTGAATGTAAACTGACAATTATTTACATTTGTCATAATATCTTCATCTTTGAAGCACTACTTTGTAGTTAACATTGCTGTTCAAACCTTATTATGAGTGACATATATATCAACTGGCAAAATATAATCACTGACACCCCAATAAATAGCATAAACTTATACAGCTTTACACAGCTTATCACCAGCCCTACCAGAATGCAAAATAATAATCAACTAAGCACAACCCTAGATTGGATCCTAGTAATAGATCCCCTTAAATATTCCAATTCCAGCATTCTTCCAAACACCCTAAGAGACCATTACCACCATTTATCTATAGGACTCCCCTTTCAAGAGCATAAAGCCCATACCTATAAAACATCAAGAATTGTATCCAAATTCAACCAACAACTATTTAACAACATCCTAAAAGGAATTCATTGGTCCTCATTAAAGACACTACCATTAGAAGATGCTATTAGTCACTTTAATAAAGGCTTCTTAGATGCTCTCAACAGCTTAGCTCCCCTCAGAACCAAAAGGACAAAAAAAAACTATGGTCCTAACTAACTAAAACCTCAAAACAAATACTACTAATCAGAGACAAGGCCTGGAAAGAATTCCATAGAAATAAAAATAAAACCAATCATCTTAAATATAAACAGCTACAAAATAATGCAAAAAATAGTTACTGCCGACAAAAAAAATATTTCTTTCAACAATTATCCAGGCTAACCAATAATCCAAAAAAAATCTGCAAAACTATTTCAGCACTCCTTAGTCCTTCACAAAACCCATCACCTGCCCCTGACAAACAGCCAATTGAAATAGCTGATATCTTCAACTCCCACATCATAGATACTATACTTAAACTTGTTAATTGTCCTATACCTAATACCAACTGCAGCCCATTGGAAAATATAACCCTAGCAGATTCAGTTAACAGGAACCCATACACAAACACCTCCCCTCTTCATGGAACATCCATAGGTAGCCCTACATCTCCTACTTTGTCTCTGCAATCCGTACTTACCTCAATTATACACAAGCTACTTATCAAACTAAAACCTTGCTCACTATCTGTGGATAACCTCCCTTCAGAATACTTAAAAAATGTTGGAAGATGATTGGTCAACTGACCCAACCTGTGGATTTACTTACTCCATTTGCCATTCTGTGGTTTCTCTTGCTTTGTCACTCTCCTTATGTTGTAACCAGGAAGAGAGAGGTTGTATGAGCTAGCAAGCAGTGCAGGGGGATTCTAATGGACCACTTTGTGATCATGGGGGCTCAAATAACCATAATTTGGATGAATTTCATGATTTTCCATGAATTTTAATTAACAGATCTGAAAGGAAACACCGGAATGATGATGGCAACCAGACGAAAACTAATGGAGCACAAGGTGACCATATTCCTACTTCTAATAGAGAACTTAATGTTAGTTCTCTAATAAATTACAAGTTTGTGCTCAACGGACAAGTAGGAAATGATAATGTTGATACAAATGATAATTATCAAACAAGTATTTATAAATTAGAGCATTTATTGTTTAAATATAAATCGCTGGATTTGGATAACACTTACTTAAAGGAATGTTTAAAGTTAAATATAGTTCCAAAGGGACTTAGGGTATGGAAATACCCTAATGGTATTGTCGATGGATCTGAGTTTCATGATGAACTTTTAAATATTTTTGGCAAATGTGGTTTTGACATCATGAGAGTGATAATCAGACAAAATGAGAAAAACATGGAAGTTACGTTGGGGAAACTGAACATATTAATAAATGCATTCTTAACGATTTATTGTACACTGTTGAAAGTGAGAAAGCAAAATACCATGTTATGGTAGAAGGTGTAGATAAGAATGTGTTTAATAGAAAAATTATCAAATTAGATAGGGACATGGGTGAATACAATGAAAAATGGATGTATCCCAAACCTAGGGCAGTCCCAAGTAAAAAAATGGGGAGATTATATGGCACAACATTATGCATTTAATAATCATAATAATTCCAATGGCACACCACAGGAACAGTATGAATATAATAATGGTGAAGGTTAGCATTTGGATTTTAATAACCCTTTAGAGTATCCTCCCCTCTGGAGATCTGAGAGAATCAGGAATCAACAACCAGTACTATACAATTATTACAACCGGAGGGGGGAACACAGGGGGGTTGCATGGCGGAGATAATTAACTTTTCCATAAGCAATGAAGGTCCTAAATATACTTTTAAATGTTATGATATTTTTAACTACAGTAATTTAGAAATAAATGTACTCTATTTTAAGCTTTTTTTCAAAGGGTTTTAAGTTTATACCAATAAAGAAGGTGGATATAGGCAAGATGATCGTTTATTTAAAGTTATTTATTAGAAAAAAGAATTCAGAATTATTATTCCAAGGTAAGGCACAGGAATATAATGCAAAAGGGTTATTAGTTAGGAAAAGTATGTACAACCCCCCACACAATTAAAGAATTTCAGAGGATGGTGGAGAGAGAGTTATAAGAAGGAATTTTGAACAATAAAGTGTTTTCTAATTTAAGTAAGGAAGAAAGGGTTCTCTTAAATGAGGTAAAGAACAATACATTTTGAGAGTGATGACATGATAAAGGTGGGGGAACTGTTTTTATGGATACAATTTTGTATGAGTCCAAAATGATGGAAATTTTGGATGATGAAACTAAGTATACTACAGTTTCCCTGAATGAAATTTACATTGCTTATAAAAAGATTTGACCTTGAATGACATGGCGTTGGAGGGTGTTATTTATCTAGATTTATTTAAGTTTTTGCATGATTATATACTGAAAATTCCCACTATATTTGGAATACCCAAGGTGCATAAGAACATTATGGATCCTCCTTTAAGACCCATAGTGGCAGCGGAGGGTTCTGTTACCACCAATGGCTAAATATTTGGATATGAAGTTAAAACCTTTATGAATAGTAGGGATAATCTTAAAGATCCATGGGACCTATTGAAGCATAGCAAACCAGATTTATATGATGAGAATATGTTATTTATTACTATAGATATAATTGATTTGTTCACCTCTATCCCCCACCAGGAAAGTATGGCATTGTTGGAGGATTTTATGGTAGAAAAAGGTGTCTTGTCCCAGGACTAATTTTGCAGGTGTTTAACACTGATATGGTATTAAAAAATACATTTTGAAGGTGATTTTTTTTTAGACAGACCAAGGGAGTGGTGATGGGTGCAAGGTGTGCCCCTACATATGCCAATATCATCCTATCCATTTGGGAACAAAAATATATATTTAATTCGCCCTATGTTGCCTGTTGGAATTTATATTGGCGGTACCTGGATGACATCTGTCTTTTTATGGATAGATACTATTTGGAGCCTGCAATGCATTTTATGTAGGCAAAATGGAAAGGAAATTCCACAAGAGAATATATGAACATATGTATGATGTTAGGAATAAGAACCCCAATAATGCATTATACACACATAGTATTAATTGTTCCTCAGCTACATTTTCCTTTTTCATAGGTTCATAGGTTCATAGGTTCATACTAGGCTATCTGCCCAAGGGCATTTATAAGCCTAGCCCATAGTTATGTGACTTTCGCCACCCCTTTAGTTTGAAGAAAACTATGCCTATTTTTTTGCTGTGCCTCTGTCAAGCAGTGACACTGGAGTAATCCCTGGGGTATATCTGCGATCTCCCATCCATTGGTCAAGATTCCTCTTGAACAAGGCCAGCGAGGTGCTCTGCCTCACATGTACCGGGATTTTGTTCCACAGCATAGGGAGTCTCTGGGTGATGAATCTGTCCCTCCAGCACGTTCTATTAATATCCGTGTCAAGGTTTAAGTCTCCCGCCCTTGTGGTTCTGAGGGATCTAGATTTTTTGAGGTGAAGCATATTCATCAAATCTGGGTTTGACATGGCCTTATATGTCAGGCACAGGTCACCTCTGAGCAAGCGTTATGCGACTGAATAGAGCTGGAGTTCTTTCAGTCGGGCAGCATAAGACATATTTTTGAGACCCTTTATCCTTTTGGTGAGGAACTTTTGGGGCCTTTCCAGCTGCTGCAGGTGTCGGGTCAGATACATTCCGAATGGGGCATTGTACTCAATCATAGGTCTAATGAGTGATGAGTACAGGGGACGATGACCTCCCTAGATCTAGATGTGAATCCCTTCATGATCAGGTGGGCAATGTAGAAGGTTTTCCTAACTACTTTGGCAACATGAGTGTCAAACGAAAGGTTACTGTCAACCTGGGTCCCCAGATCCCTGATGACTTCTTCTGTGCTCAGTGGATTGCCACCTATATGGTAGCTAGGGATAACCTTGTTTTTCCCGAAGGGTATGACTATGCATTTCTTGGCGTTTAACTTTAGGCCATGGCTCTGGCACCAGTTATCCGTTTCTGTGAGGCCCTTCTGAAGGATATCTGTGTCAGATGTGTTTTCGACTATGGCACCCAGTTTGCAGTCATCTGCAAACTTTGTCAGCCATAACCCTCTTGTGTTTGCTTGTACTTCAGAAAAGTAGATGCCGAACAAGAGTGGTCCCAGGACTGAGCCCTGTGGGACACCACTTGTGACAGGCTTTGAGTCTGACATGGCGCCAGCAACTCTGACCCTGTGGGTTCTGTCACTTAGCCAGTTTGCAACCCATCTTGTGATGTATGGGTTTACATTCAAGCTGATGAGTTTTTCGATGATACCTGAGTGGGGTATTGTGTCGAAAGCCTTTGCCAGGTCGAGGTAGGCTGTATGGACTGCCTTGCCCTCATCAATGGCCTTGATGACTGTTTCAAAAAAGTCAACCAAGTTTAAAAGGCATGATCTGCCTTTGACAAAGCCAAACTGGGTCGGATCCAAAGTCTGCAAGTTCCCTATGTCTTTATTTATGAGTTCCATTATGATCCTCTCCATGGCTTTGCAGATAAGGCTTGTCAAGCTAATGGGACGGTAATTTCCAGGGTCGGTGGAGGCACCGCCCTTGTGAAGTGGGACCACAGTCGCCGTGCGCCACTCCTTGGGTACGTATCCTGAGGTGAGGCTAAGATTAAACAGTTGTCCTAACTGCGGGTTTAATTCCTCATTGAGTTCATGGAGCACACAGCCGGGGACACCATCCGGTCCCATGGATGCTGTGTTTTTTGCCTTGGAGAGAGCAGTTCTCACTTGGGCGTTGGAGATGTTTGGGGGGCTACAATCCTCTGGTATAGATATCTCTCCTTTTGGGGGGGAGGGGGGGATTTGCACTGAACCTGTCAGCCAGTATGTTGGCAATGTGTGTAGGCTCAGTAATCTTCACATCATTTTGAACTAATTCTGAGCATATCTGGGAGTTTCCTCCTAGGTTTCTAACATAGCTAAAGAAGGCCTTATGATTGTCTTTTGAGTCCTTGGCGATTTTTCTCTCAAAATTTGCCTTGGATGATTTTATGAGAGCTCTTAGTTTTTTACTTATAATGATCAAAGGTGTCTTACCTTTCAAGGATTTTGCTCTATCTTGTAGTAGCTTCCTCCTTTTGTTGTAGAGCTTGTTTATGGCTGGGGTCCACCAGACTGGATGCTTGCCTTTGGTACAAAGAGTCTTAGTTTTGTTTGGGATTGCCTGATCCATGCAGTCCTGTAGGTGCTGGTAGAAGGCATTTGTAAGTGATTCAGCGGTTTGAGTAATGTTTACCACTGGCTCAGGGGCCTTAAAGGAGACTACACTAGTTTTTAGAAGTGTGAAGTCGGCTTTTGAGAAGTTTTTCACTGTGGTCTTTTTTATTTCAGGTGGGGGCGGGATGAGGACCTCCAGCGAGATTAGTTTATGATCTGATCTCACCAGTGAGGGGTATACTTCCGGTGCTGAACATTGTGATCCCATGTTCGTGATGATGAGATCAAGTATGTTTTCTCCTCTTGTGGGGATGGTGACTAGTTGTTCCATGGCATTTGAGTTTATGAACTCCAGGAACCTTTGGGCTAGAGTGTTTGGGCGTGAGTAGTGTTCCCAGTCTATATTAGGGTAGTTTAAATCACCTAGTATGATGGTGTTTGGAGATACATTTATCCCCTCCAGTGTTTACAGGAAGGCCATGTGAGATTCCTGAGTTTGAGAGGGTGGCCTGTAACATGCTACAAATTGCAGAGCAGTCTTGCCTATGGTTAATTGCACCTGGATGGTCTCCGATGCATCGTGCGTTGCCACCAACCTTGAGGTGTGTGTGTCCTTTATGAATATGGACACCCCCCCTCCTTTCTTGGCGTTTTCCGGATTTTGGGGCCGGAACGCATGATATGAGGTGAAACCTGATAGTGCTGGGGTGCTCTCAGGAGCCTTGAACCAGGTTTCTGTCACAGCACAGACATCGATGTTCTCCATACTGAGAAGGGCCTCGAGTGCGTGCATCTTGAGATTGAGACTTCTGGCATTGAGCAGCATTACCCTTAGTTTTTTTCCTTTTTTGTGTTCTAGGGTGGTAGGTTTAGAATTTGAGCCTTGCCTAAAAAAGGCACTATGGGGGTGGCAAGAGCCTTTGCCAATATCCGGAAGCCCAGGGGTGACAGGTGCAAGCCGTCCCTTGCGAAGCAGCGTGGCGTGTCCAGCATGTCATCCCAGGCAGACAGACATTGGATCCCCTTTGAATGACACCAAAATTTAAGCCAATTATTAAAGCTGATCATCTTATCACTATATTGTGGCATCATTCTAGGTGAAGGTAGGATACTGCTCAAGGTCAGGGTCATACCTGCCTGGGCAACATAATCAGAGAGCTCCTCAATGTCTCTTTTCATGTAGTCCAAGGAGGTACGTCTCAGGTTGTTGACACCAGCATGGACAATGACTGAGTCGTACTTGTACCTGCTGTTGAGAGACCTGAGTGCTTGCGTTATGTGGCAGATTCTAGCGCCCGACAGGCAGCTTACTGTGACCTTCTCCTTACTCAATCTGGTGAGCGGGACGTCAGTGTGCCTGACTATGGAGTCACCAATGACTAGTGTGTCTGGCATTGTGTTTGGCCTTAAGGGCTGTGACTGATTGACACTCTGACTGTGTGGTCTATGTGTTGCATGTGTTGGGTCCTGAGGTGGTAGTTGTTTGGGTGTCTGCTTTGGAGGCCTCTGATGTTTTGGTAGATTTTTGGTCAGAGCCTCTGAGTATGTCTTTGTGTGATTATGTGTATGATTTGAAGTTGTGATGGTACTATGTGTGACTGGGTATGTAGTGTGTGTGGTTACCTTCTCCTACTGTCTGGTCTTGCCAGTCCTATGTTGAGAGAGCTCAGCCTCCAGTTTGGCCGTATAGTTGCATCTCTCGCATGTATTTGTGTTTTGTGGGAGAAGGAGAGGATTGTCTGTGTACATGAGGCAATTGTAACATTGCCTCAATATTCCCAGGTTCACCAGTTGAGCAGGAGAGGACACTAGCAACTGATCCCTCGACATGCTAGAAGTAATAGATAAAAAAACTTACAAAAGACTCCGGGGGATGTGGGTTCTAGGCTGGTGGGGTACCATCTATAATAATAGTGCTTTATCAAGGTGCAAGTACTGTAGGAGCAAGTGCTAGGCTTTACAGATAGAGAATAGTCTACTTGGGAATCAAGTAGAGATGAAGTTTTTAGTTATAGGATACGCTGGTTAGATCGGCAGTACAGTTCGAGGAAGGTAGTTTTAAGGGAAAATTTGAAGAGTGGAATTTAGGTAGCCCGAATAGTTTAACCTTGTTTAACCGCCGCTGCTCTTGTGTGCAACAGTGACAACTCCGTGCTAAAGCGCGCTGAAGCGTGCTTTATAGCAGGGGGCTGGAAAAAACAGGAAATGACCCAAAATGGCCAACGAATTACTAGTTGCTGTCTCTAACCACTCCTCTGAGGACAAACAAGCAGCTCAGTACTCCCCACTCCCACTGGTGAGTAAAGAAACTACCTCTGGCCACACAAGAAAATGGAGGAACACAGGAACCAAATACAAAGCCCAGGGATCAGAAAATCTGATCACTGGAACAACTAGCTAGGAAAGTTTAGGAAAGGAGAAGTATTTTTTTTTTTTTTTTTTAGTTTTTTTGCAAAAGACAGAAAAAATACAGTAAATGCTTTGGTATTCGACTAAATTGCTATCAAAGGCTGGTACACTTGAGTGTATTAGCCTGTTAGATATTATACCCATGGATAAAAGAGGGGAGCCATGGGAGCTCCAAACAGAGAACAGGGAACTCTACTGGCAGATTATTTTAGAGGCCAGTAGGTTCCCTGGTTTAAATGATACAATTTCTATAGCACCTGTTTTAAAACTTAGGGCTGCTAGACTGCAGTTTGCTAGTTTGGCCATTAGATGGCATCTTTTATTATTTTACTATTTCACAATTTAGATTTTAGGGTCTATATTAGAAGCACAAAAGTGCTTTTGAGCGAACACGTGAAGAGCGACATATTCATCAAACCGCATTTAAGCAATTCGATGAACATGTCACAGGGCAAGGAGGTAGTTGTCCAACTAGACAGAGTTGTCCTTTCCTTTGCTATAGTGTGGTCTTAGAGTTGGTATATTTAATTATGGGGTGTGGCCACCATGTTGGGGGGGGGTGGGGGGGGTGAATTCCCCCACCTGATAATGTTTTTTTCATTTTTATTTTTTCCGAACAGTCATGTGAAGTTTTTCACTAGGAAAAAATTTGATCTTGTGGTCGTTCGCTATTTACAGATTTTGCGTATTATGTGTTGACTTTTATGTAGTCACACGTATGCACTTTCATTGTTATGATATAGACCCAGATTTTATATAGAAGAGTGTTTTATATGTTTATATATTTTTACATATATTTATTTGTATTTGATAATATATATATTTTTTTACTTTTAGTGAAAGTATTTATATATATATATATATATTTATATTTATATTATTTTTTTAAGTGCTTACTTAGTGTACTACACTGTATGTTTTTCTAGGTTGGCTGATTTTAATAGTGGGACTTTATGTTTGATCTACTAATTAATTGGTATTAATTAGTGGTGTATATAAGGGTTGTTACTTGGGACTGTGGGATACATCTGATGAAGTCTGTGTTAGGACGAAAACACAATGTTTGCTGAGCTTTAATGTGGATGTGAATTTTTATCTGTTTTTCCGTGTTTTTGTGCAATAAACTTTTCTACCATTGAGTTGGGTGTTGGACGTCATTCCTGAGTGCCTAATTTGGATTTGGAGTTGTGTTGGTGTTTTTGGCATTTTTTCTTGTGAACTGTTGCTGTGTACCTAAAAAATGTTGCTGACACAACACCCTACCTAGTTAGCATTCTGATTGATAGATCTATCTCAGAAACTGAAGTTCCCAAACTCTGGAAAAAATCCATCATAATCCCCTTACATAAGGGTGGAAAAACCAATGGATTGAACTATCAACCCACTTTGTCCTCGCTCCTGTTTCTAAAATATTGCAAAAGTGCATACATGTACAACTATTAAAACATCTTTCTGATAACAATTTCCTTGCATCTATCCAAAATGGTTTTCATCCAGCATATAGCATTTCCACTGCACTTCTAGCCTTCATAGACACTGTAAACAAAGCAATGGACACTGGCTAACTAACATCAGTAATCCTAGCAGATCTATCAAAGGCCTTTGATACAGTGTCACATCATAAAGTATTACAACAATTGTCTACTATAAGATGTTCTCAACCTACCCAAAAATGGTTCTCTAATTATGCAACAGGTCAACAGCAATGTCATTATCATCATCATCAGCAGCACACATTTTCCCATTTTTTTCTACATGGGGTCAGGGTATCGTGTTAACTGTCGCCAACTCTCTCGATTTACTGCCACAATCCTGCCTTCTTCAATACTCATGCCTGACTGTCACAGAGCTTTTTTCACACAATCTATCCACCTTCTTCCTGGATCTCCTTACTTCCTCTTACCTTCTTTCTGTCTGTCCCAAATCTTCCTCACCTGATTGTCTTGTGCTTTTCTGAACATGTGTTCAAACCACTTTAATCTGTTCTCTTTGATCTTTTCTGCAATTGGAGCTACTTTGGCTTCTGCTCTTATGTCCTCATTTCTTTGTCTGTCCCACAGCGTGCATCCTACCACCCTTCTCAGGCACTTCATTTCAATCACCTCCAGCTTCTGCCTTTACTGCCCATGTTTCTGTATCATACAGTAGTACTGGTCACACCATTGTTTTGTACACCTTACATTTCAGCTTCTTTGGCATTCTTCTGCCATAGACTACACCCGACACTCTATGCCAGTTGGCTACAGCCCATCTGATTCTAGCTTTGACCTCTTCATTCAGACTTCCCTTCTCCTCAACCACCCCTCCCAGATACTTGAAGCTGTTTACCTGTTCCACTATCTTCCCTTCTATCTCTATTCTCAGCTTCTTCTGATTTCCCCAGTTTGCTACCATTACCACCATCTTATCCGTGCTTAGTTTCTTCCCATGTCCCTTCAGTTTTGCGTTCAGCAATGTCATGCAGACAGCAATGTGTTGGATGGCAACTAGTCTCTGAAAATGCCAGTTTAATAGAACAGGAGTCCCTCAAGAATCCGTTCTTGGATCCTTGATTTTCAACATTTTCATTAACAACTTTCATTCTGCCTCCCTTCAAAGTACACTTATCCAGTAAGCCAATGACTCCACTATTATTTCCTCCTCTAAACTTTCAACATCTCCTAAAAATTACAAAAGATGCCTTCACCTACATTGAAACCTGGTTAAATGAAGCACAATTACTACTTAATCCTAATAAAACAAAGTATCTATTCTTCTCACCAAAACCATATTTGTCAGATTTCAAAATATACTCACAATATAACAAAGAAATTGAAATTGTAACTCAGGCTAAGCTGGCTGGGTATCAATATAGATGATAAACTTACATTTGAACAACATATAATTAGTACTATTAAAAAAACTCATTCCAAACTAGGTAAACTCTATACACACAAACAATTTACGGACAACCATACAAAAAACACCCCACTTGCCAATACCTTCCTGCTCCCTTGCCTCCTGTAGGGTGCACCCCATTCTCACTAACCTCCATATGTCCCTAAAGAATAAGATTCAATCTTGCTATTATAAAATAGCCAAATTTGCAACTGGCACACTTTACCGCATGTACCACTGTCATGCCCTCAATGAACTTAACTGGACTGAATTGCTCCATTACCTTAACACTGTACAACTATCTCTTGCTCACAAAACAATCTACAAACTAGACAGTTGCCCTGCATTAAAACCTAGCTTACAGCCATATACCCCCTCCCATAGTCTCTGTTCCACTAATAAACAGCTTTTAAATGTATACAAACCCAACAAAAGACCTGGATACGGTCTCTACTCCTATGCCATTGCAAGACTATGGAATGGCTTACCTCCAAATGTCAGTGACGTAAACTCCTTTAACACTTACAAAATTATGCTAAAAATCACTTTTTCAAGTCTTACATATGCCCTTGCTCTTTAACTTAAGACTACCATAACTAATTTTTCCCTTTTGACTTCCTGCCTCTTTCCTTACTGCCTATACTTTACCTTCCCCATCATCTTTCTTCCTGTCCTGGCACCAGGAATGTCTTGTCCTTCATATTTCTCTCTACTTCCTCCTTTCTATTTCTCCTGAAATAACGTTATCTTATTCTTTTCTTCTATACCTGCTTCTTCTAATAATTCTCTCACTTCAATTTTCACTTATACCCCTCAGAATATATATAACATTAACGTCAGCAACTCTCTCACTAGAATATCCTCCTCACATCCCATTCAATATTCTATCCTCTTTTACATCCTTAATATCATTTCCCCTCTTTCAAATACCCCTTACTTCTACTACTACTCTCTGTACTATCATATTCTTTTTCCCTGCGTCTTATTGGTGTAATTATTAACTTCAACCTTTATACACTATAAGTACAATACTATGTCTTGTGTAGTCACCAGATCTGCTCTGCTAATAATGCTCATCTCAAATCTAGAATATTAGACTGAACTTTAAAATCTGTGGCAAATGTTACCTATGCTCATGACAATTTGTATTATGCCTAAAGATATATGTATGCTTATGTTAAAATCCTAGTAATCTTTGTATTTTACTAGTAACCTATGCAATATTGAGCTATAACTATTATCTTACATGTTTGTATTGTTCTTGGAGCTAAAAATTGGTTTTTGACCAATTCCCAGTCACCAAATGCCAATAATAAATAAATTAATAAATAAATTTTACCTGTTTATATTGCAGTACTACAGGGTTCCATATCTGGCCTGCTCTTACTCAATATCTTTATAAATAAATTTCACACAACTTTCAAACATGCAGCTATAATGCAATACACGGATGACGTCTCCCTCATCTGCTCAACCTCAACCCTCTCAAAACCAAATGACCTCACCCAGGACTCGTTCTCATCCTGTGAAACATAGCTATGAATAATATCAACCAGCTTAATATAAAAAGGAAAATAGTTTTGACCAAAAGAAGATGAATTCCCAGAATATCAGATCCTTGTCACTGAAATAAACAACTCAACAGCTTAATAAAAGCCATCAAAGCCAAGTTTGAGGCTATAATAGTTACCCAAGCCAAAGATAATCACAAGTCATTTTTTAGTTCTGTTCATAATCTCAAAAGCAC
This sequence comes from Protopterus annectens, assembly GCF_019279795.1. NCBI lineage: Eukaryota > Metazoa > Chordata > Ceratodontiformes > Protopteridae > Protopterus > Protopterus annectens. The sequence goes on from NC_056740.1 coordinate 326,055, forward strand.
AATGCAATGTGCTGATTGTGAATGATATTACTTACACCAAGGATGAAAACATAGAGAACCTACTGTCTGAAACATTTTGCTCTAATTTTACCCTGTCTGCTGTCCGCCTGCCTCTCAAAATATACCTGAAATTGGCTCACTTCCAGCTATCACTCAAGACCAGTCCTAAAAGTGTTATCAAAAGCTAAAAATACTGCATTGATGGGTCCTGGCAATATCTCTGGATGCATCTTAAAATAGCATGAAACATGATTTAGCCACACTCCTATCAACACTATTCCTTCTCAGCCTCCATACAAGTTCTGTACCAAGTGAATGGAAAACAGCTACAGTCATTTCCCTGCATAAGGAAGGACTTTCCACAGACGCAGGCGATTGAAGACCCATGAGTCTGACCAGTCTCATATGCAAAACCATGGAAAGAATTATCATGGAACTAACTAGTCAGGACACCGGGAACCTCCAAACAGTGGACCTACTTTCAACTGGAATCATCAAGGGCAGGTCATGCTTACTCAATCTGGTGGATTTTTATGAAAAGGTCGCCAAAGAAATGGGTGAAGGCAAAATGGTACACACTGCATACCTCAACCTGGCCAAAGCTTTTGACACAATTCCCCAATCAAGAATAGTAGAAAAGCTAAATAAACTGGGAATAAATCCTTATTTCACCCACTGGATTGCCATCTGGCTCACAGATAGGATGCAGATAATCAAAATTGGTTAAGTTACCTCCAATAAGAGACCAGTCACCAGTAGAGATCCCCTGGGTTCTGTGCTGGGATCTCTCCTGTTTTGTATCTACTTCTCTAAAGTAAAAGTTAAAATAAAAGGGTTATGGCTGACTAAGTTTGCAGACAACTGCAAACTAGGAGCACTTATTGGTTCACAGATTCATTGCTAAGCACTAGGCTAGCTCCCCTTGTGGACAATTTTAAGCTTAGTCAATTTCCCTCAAAGATGGGAATAAAACCATATACCCCTTGTCAGTGAGATGAACACTTTAACCATTATGTCAGCCCACAACTTCTCAAATAACTTAACTATCCTGCAGGAAGGTTTGTCTCAAACAATTGACTGTTGCAAATCATGGACTGTTACTCAATGGCAAAAATTGCTTTACTGTATCCTTTGGGAAGTCATCTACCCCAGGGAATGACCACAATGACAATACGCCCCTAAGATCTGACACAGTTGCTCAGGATTTGGGAACTTATGTGGACAGTACCTAACTTTTGACCAACATCTGTCCATTGTTTTAAGAAAGGCTTTCTATATTGCACAGCTTATAAACAAAGGGATTGTTTCTAGATCTAGGTATGTCAATGCCCCTTACTTTACCCTCATTAGGCAAGTCATTGAATATAATACCACATTTGACATGGATCTAGGAGTTTCGATCGAAAGATCAAAAGCCGAAATCCATTACCACTGAACACACTTTAACGAAAGTGCTTTCATCGAAAAAGCGCTTTCATTAATGTGTGTTAAAAAAAAATCTACTTGAATGCAGGGAGGCAAGCCCCCCTGCACCCCCTGACCCCCCTGCTTTAATATTCTCAATATGAGGTCGCACTACAGTGGGGAAAAGGGAATTTTCCCTTACCGCACCGTAGTACGACCGGAACAACAAACATACTGCGAAAGTGCTGATTCGGTGAACAGCACTTTCGTGCAAGTATGCTCACCAAATTGGGATTCAGTGAAAGATACAGTCAAGCATCTGTACGGATCCCTTTGGCATATATCTGTCCAGACATATGCAACTACTGGAAAGCCCTCAGAGATACTTTACTAAAAGAATACAAGGCCTAAACAAGATGTCCTACATGGACCAACTTAAAGTCCTGTCACTAAACTCAGTATTCTACAGACTGTGAAGAGATGACCTGAGTCTGGCATACAAGGCATCTTCTGACCTATTACTGATGGATTTATTGCACATCAGCAAGCCAAATAGTATCAAAAACACTTATTCAAGGGATCTAAACCTGTTTTGCAACATCAACATAACAGTTTAGAGGGACAGATATATCTCGCAGATTATACCATTGCTCTGGAACAGACTCCCCATCCACGTAAAACAAAGTTCATCATTGTCCATATTTAAGCACAACTTAGATCTTTGGATGGGAAAGAGAACATCTTTCCTAGGACTGCCCCATACTACTAATGTATTTATTTATTTACTTTTTTTTATATATTTGTTGACCAGGAGTGTCCGGTTAAGCTATTGCCCTTTTTCAGAGGAGGCTTGAGGAGAAAAGCTCCAAAGATATACAATGCAATAAAAATAGCACTACAGATACATTTCAATAAAAACAGCAATATAGAATTTTGGTAGTTAAAATATGTAAGCTACATACATGTATATTGTTGATAGTTGAAACAGTACTATAAAAAAAGGAGAAATTTAAAAAAAGTAAAATAAGTTGCATGTTTTGGTTTAAAAAGAGAGTTGAGTAAATGCAAAGTTTTGTATGCAGAGTAGCAAAAACTTAAAAGGTTACCTATGAATTTGAGAGAGCAGAGTATAGAAGAAGCTTTGGAGGTTGCATAGGAAGCATAGGATAAAGTAGTTAACAGGCAAAGGCATCTGCTAAATGCTTTATCGCACGCATGGGTCTCCTCGAATTATCCATGGTATGATCCAAGTTATTCTCATTAGGGATAATATATAATTATCAGCCATGGAATGGATAAGTCCAGTCTACAACCCAATGGGATAGGTAATTTCAAGAACAAAAAGCGAAATTGGCTTGAGTTAAAATGGCCCCAGCTACTCTAATACTTGCCTATAAGCCTTTGAAAAACTGCTCTTCTTCTAAATCCTACAAAAAAATAAATAAATAAATAATGTTCTTTATCCAAAGTCATTTTTTAGGCCAAAAACAATCTTTCAAAATATTATCCAAAAATAACACCAGAACAGAAATAGCACAATAATCAAAGGTACTAGGAGTATATATAGATGAAGACCTAAAATTTGATCTGTACATTCTTCAATCTATTAAAAAACTCCAGAACTTTGTTTTATTAATATATCTCACTAACAGCTAGAAAAATGATCAACCTACTTAACTACCATCTCTGCTTTATGCTCCCCCCATCTTGACTAACCTTTGTAGCACCCAAAAAAATGAAACTAGACAGCTACTACAATAAAATGCAAGGCTTGCCAGCTATCTAGATACAAAACATCACCACAGCATAGCCTTAAAATAACTATACCAACTAGACCTCTCACAACATCATACCTACTCAAAACTACTTATTGGCTATAACCTAATATACATAAACCAGAAAAAAATGTCCAGCACTATACAACATTATGAAGTCTTATTCCCTATCCAGAAAACGATGTTTTCAAAATAAATCACTTTTACTCACCAGCAAATCTAATAACACTGCTAGTAATTCACTCTACACCTGCTATTTCTCCAAATTGTGGAACGCCCTACTACTACACTTAAAGCAACGAAATCCTGGCTATGTTCCTACTCAACCCCAAGCTAACACCTTAACTGTAAGCACCAAACATTACTATTTAATTTACTACTTAATATTTTGCTGCATGCTAATGCTACTATATGCAGTTTCCTTCCTTTTAACCTTCACTCTGTATCAAAATACACATCTCTCATATATCATGTTTCAGTCTTGAAAGTTTATTTAAGTGATACTCAACTGCTGTACATCTCTCTCATTTAACCATATCTACCTGTAGTACCTTCTCTCTTTCCACCTCAGCTTTATCTTTGGCATCAGATCAAAGTATCCCATTTCATTACTCACAAAACTCTACTACTGTATTGTAATGTCACTTCTATTGATTCAATACATATCATTGTAGGTTTGTCACAATGTTGCAGGATTTGAATTATTTTCATATACTTTACTGAATGCTTTTAATCCTGTGAGGTCAAAAAAGGCCAAAGCATGCATGTCTACAGCTAGCGAGGTTTGATTTTATTGCCCTGAATGTACCCCAAACTTAAAATGTAAAAACTAACGGGCATTCAGATGCTATGTAGCTGAAACACTGCTATATTCGTAAGGGGTCATTTGCATATATCCTATGGGTCTCCACTACAGGAGTTCTAGAGTCTTCACTGTGTAATATCGTATCTATTCAGGATACTTTGCAGGTACCCCAAAGTTTATGGACATCGGGCTTGATTTTAAGCATTATGGTGTTAAAGTGTACCAAAACAATTCACTTATTGTGTATTGAGAAGGTCAAAACAGTCTGAAATATGCATGTCTTCAGCTAGTGAGGTTTAGCTTTATTGGCATGAATGTGCCTATAAAGACATAAAAGTCATTGGCATTCAATAGCCATGTAGCTGAAGCACTATTACATTCATAAGGGATCATTTGCATACAGCCCATAGGCCTCCACTACAGGACACTCTACCTTGTCTGGATATTTTTTGCAGTCTAAAGGAGATATATAGTTTAAATACAAAGGGGTTAACTGAATGTAATGTGATATTCTTACTTCTGGAATGTTCAGCCATATTTAAAAAACTTGTCATAAAAAAACACTGAATAAAAGGAAAATAGAGTGTGTCAGAGATACACACACACACACGTTTCTACAAAAGAAAATGAGAACACAAAATCAGAATGGTATCAAAGGTAACAAGTCAGGACTAATGTGCAGCCAGACTCAGAAGCTTCAGCAAAACTACCTGCAGTGGTAAGTGCTACTCAGAGTAAATTAAGGCCACAGCCAACACTATAGAAATTCAATGCAAGAATGTTTGCACACAATTCATCAGTCCTCTTCTCATAAAAGGTTGCTTTGTGGTAGATATCAGAGTAAATGAGAAGGTGACAAGGAACATTTTTAATGTAAGTGAAGGGCATGAATAATAATCTGAGATGCTTCACAGGCAATTTTCTAAGGGGAATATAGGAGACAAAAAAGAAATGGACTTGACCCAACAAACAGTGTGTGTTTTTATATATATATATATATATATATATATACATATATATAATTTTATTATATGGTGCAGCGGTAGCATTGTTGCCTCACAGCAAGAGGTTCTCTTGTTCAATTCTCAGCTGGAGCGCCTTCTGTGTGGCGTCTGCATGTCCTCCCTGCGGTCAAGTGGCGTTCGAAAGACATGCGTAGAATGGGCGTGCCTTCGTTGAAGGTTGGGAGTCGAGCTGGCACTTTGGCACCCGTAAAAAATCTACTGCCAATCATTAGCGGACCGGAGTTCCGCTGTGGCGACCCCTAACTAGGAAAAGCCAAAAGAAGAAGATTTGTTTACCAGGAAAGTCCAACTTGACAGAGCCCATTTTCAGTAGAGGCCTGGGGAGAAACACTCTGACACGTCTTTAGAGTGTCGGAGGAAACCAGAGCACCCAGAGGAAACCCACACAAACACAGGGAGGACATGCAGTGTCTGCACAGAAGGCACCCCAGCTGAGAATCAAACCAGAGAACTTCTTGGTGTGAGACGGTGACACTAACCACTGCCCATATATATGTGAGTGTCTGCGTGTCTGTGTGTAAATATGTGTGTGTGTGTATATATATATATATATATATATATATATATATATATATATATATATATATATATATATATATATATATCACACACACACACACACACACACACACACACACACACACACACACATTTTATTAATGAATTCCTGAAGACCATCCTATTGAGAAACAAACTCCTGAGATGCCAGCATTCAAAGCCTGCAACATCAGGGTCCCCAGTACTGACAGGATGCACTTGTATACCTGCATGATCTATGGTGCTGATCTTTCCTGGCTCTACACCCCTAAAGATTTTTGCTATTCAAAGTTTCTTGGCATTGTGGGACCTTATGTTGTAGCCTATCAGTTCATTTTCCCAAGACTGTGTTTCTTAATATAACATGTCTGAATTCAAAATAGTAAACCATGCATACACTCAATGCCCAATGACTTTGGCTATAACCCAGCCACCTCTTTTATATCCCTGTTCATCAACACAGCTGCTTTCCTCCTTCATAACAACCTCAGTAACCCTTTTACTCAATTCCATTCCAATCACACTGACTCCAGTGCTTTCTCACTACAACTTGTCTCAACCACAACCATCAAAAAAAACTCTTGCTTAAGCTTAAACCTACTGCTGTAGAAGCTCTCAATCTTCCAGCCATATCCATTAAACTAGGAGCAGCTGTACTAGCACTGTCACTCTCCATATTCTTTAACAGGTCCACAACTGAATCCTAACCTTCCAAGATCTAGAAGCAAAGTAACATATTACCTCTACATGAAGGTGGCAAATCTAAAGAGCTTAGTAACTCCAGGCCAACTGCTGTACTACCTCCATTATCAAAGATAACAGAAAGCTGTGTTCACAGACAATTACTATAGTACCCTTTAAACCAAAATGTATTCTCTGTCTCCCAGCATAGATTTCACCCTAAACACACCACAGCAACTGCCTTAGTATCTTTCCTAAATACTATCAAATTACATCATAATAAACAATCATTTGGCTTCTGCCACCTTTCTTGATTTCTCAAAAGCATTCAGCACAGCCTCTCATTCTAAGCTAGTCCATAAACTTACCATTCTTGCAAATGACACTATCAAATGATTCTACAGCTACCTAGGTAACAGAATACAATGTGTCAAGTGGTAAACATAGTAACACCATCAAATGGTTCCATAGATACCTAAGTGACAGAATACAATGTGTCTCGTGGTAAGCATAGTAAAACTATCAAATGATTCCATAGCTACCTAAGTAACAGAATACAATGTGTCACATGGTAAGCATAGTAACACTATCAAATGGTTCCATAGCTACCTAAGTAACAGAATACAATGTGTCACATGGTAAGCATAGTAACACTATCAAATGGTTCCATAGCTACCTAAGTAACAGAATACAATGCGTCACATGGTAAGCATAGTAACACTATCAAATGGTTCCATAGCTGCCTAAGTAACAGAATACAATGCATCACATGGTAAGCATATTAACACTATCAAATGGTTCCATAGCTACCTAAGTAACAGAATACAATGTATCACGTGGTAAACATAGTAACACCATCAAATGGTTCCATAGATACCTAAGTGACAGAATACAATGTGTCACGTGGTAAGCATAGTAACACTATCAAATGATTCCATAGATACCTAAGTAACAGAATACACGCATCACACGGTAAGCATAGTAACACTATCAAATGATTCCATAGCTACCTAAGTAACAGAATACAATGCGTCACATGGTAAGCATAGTAACACTATCAAATGGTTCCATAGCTACCTAAGTAACAGAATACAATGTGTCACATGGTAAGCATAGTAAAACTATCAAATGATTCCATAGATACCTAAGTAACAGAATACATGTATCACACGGTAAGCATAGTAACACTATCAAATAAGTCCATAGCTACCTAAGTAACAGAATACAATGCATCACATGGTAAGCATAGTAGCACTATCAAATTATTTCATAGCTACCTAAGTAACAGAATACAATGCGTCACATGGTAAGCATAGTAACACTATCAAATGATTCCATAGCTACCTAAGTAACAGAATACAATGCGTCACATGGTAAGCATAGTAACACTATCAAATGGTTCCATAGCTACTTAAGCAACAGAATACAATGTGTCACATGGTAAGCATAGTAACACTATCAAATGGTTCCATAGCTACCTAAGTAACAGAATACAATGCGTCACATGGTAAGCATAGTAACACTATCAAATGGTTCCATAGCTACCTAAGTAACAGAATACAATGTGTCACATGGTAAGCATAGTAACACTATCAAATGGTTCCATAGATACCTAAGTGACAGAATACAATGTGTCACGTGGTAAATAGCTTACTCTTCATTACTCCCTGTTAACACAAATTCCCCTCAGTGCTCTATACTGGGCCCATTGCTATTTAATATATTTGTCAATGATCTCCTGGCCCTTCTCACTTATTCAGTACGCAGGCTACTTCATCCTTGTTTGATATTCTCCATCCATTAATAAACTACAAGCCAAAACCCAGGAATCATACTCTTCAACCAAATTCTGGCTACAACAGCACGACCTAATATTTAATGCTAAAAAGACAAAGGTGATATTCTTCCTACATAGAAATAGTCCTGTTACATATACTAATTTTTCCATTACCACTTCCAGCAATAGTATCATGGATATTGCCCCAAGTACCAAACTCCTCAGTTATCATGGACAACAATTTAAAATCTGACATCCATATATCCAAAGTCATAAAAAATCATCAAAAACTAGACACCTTATAAAGAATCAGCCAAAAGAGCTACATCCAGTGCTTAGTTCCTACCCAGTCTGCTCTACGCTGCTCCAATGTACACTAATGTCTATACTACTCAACAACAAAGACTACAACAATGTACAATGAAATAGCAAAATTTGCTTCCAATCTCCTTAGCATAACTAACAAGTACACTGCTTGTATAACAACACCTAGATGGAATTTCCCAGCTATACAGTCAACTGAAGGTAACACAATGTATTGTGCACTAACCGTCAAAAAATCCTTCCCTAATCTTGCTGATGAAGTGATACTGTCTCACAAGAGATCTCCACTCTAAATACAAATATCTTACCTAACAGAACAAGGCCTCAAATGCACACAATGAAGCCTTGTACTCATGCCATGAGGCCAAACTCTGGAACCAGATGCCATCTGCCCTCAGACATTATCAAACTCAAACAGTTTCAAGAAAGATGTCCACACCCATCTCTTAAACTCTAAAGTCTGCCCCTGTTGTTCCTCTCCTGGATCATCAGTTGTGAATCCCCCCCCAACACAAACTATTCCTTCTCACAAGCCAAGGAGTTCCTCTTCATATCAGCAGCTCTAGAATGTTTCTCTTTTCATAACTGTTGGTATGAATCCTTAATTTATTCTTTTCTATAAGCATGATCATGCAGAGTAACAATGCAATTCTCCCTAACACTTTTTACACTTAGTCCTCCAGACGTTTGCACATTTTAGTATTTTTGGACCTCCATCAAAATTAAACTTATGACCTTTTTTCGCTTCTTGTGCTCCTGTTCCCACTCTTTTACTCAAATGTCTTATTTCTTCAGTACAAACACCCTTTTAACATCTGCTTCTTTGGCAACTGCTACTTGTCACACACACCCCTAGACATCTAGTCTATGTTCAGTCTGTAATGACTATACTTCAAATACTGCTTGTACTCACAAACCATCTGCAAGTATCTCTTTACGTGTTTTTCTCGTATTAAATATATTTTGGGAGCTTTTCTTCTCAGGTCTCATCTGAAAAGAGGTCTTGCTGGACCTTCCAAGTAACCAAATGCAAATAAGTAAATAAATAAATATACAGTATGCATTGACAGTGCTGTGAGCCACTCACTTCATGAAATACTTCTGCTAGCACTGTTAGTGTTTTATTTTCACTGAATTACTATCACTTAGGCTAAACAAAAGTTACAAAAAGCTATTTATTGTGAATCTCAATTTCTTTTCAAAGTATGCAAACAGCAAAATTCAAATCTGTGGCTTCTAGACTATAATTTAGCTTCTTGTTTACTGCTAAAATTACCAGTAAGTGTAACAGTTTTTCTCATTCATTTGTAATTGACAATTCTCATTTCAAATAATTGGCAAGGCACATGAAAAATACTTGTAATTAGGTGATAAAAGCAAGACTTCAGTGGTCAAAAATGAGAGTATTTGCCAATCTGTATATAGTGTTTCAAAAGTCTACATCATAGTCCTTATTTTATTTAGTTTAGTTTGTTTACCAGGGTATGGCCTTTCTTGAACTAACTCTTTGATATACCCTTGCTTTAGCTGATAATGTACACCATTGGATTTTACTGATCTCTGTAAGTTGGACACAAAACTGTGGCCGATGATCAACAGTGAAAACTAAAGGAAATGTTATATCTGACCTATGTCATACAGTTAGAAACAAATTTCCTTCTGAAACAATGTAAGACTTTACTAAGAAAATAAATGCTAAAACCTTTATGATCTGTGACAGAGAAACAATGCAAATTGAAAAAAAAAAACCTAAAGGGTATTGAAGGATTTCTGGGTACTAAACTACTTTTAGGTGATATTACAAAGAGAAAAATAATTGCAACATAAGGATAACTCCATCAGATAACATAGTTTTCCATCATGTGAGTGCAGCACGCTGTTTGAAGGAACTTGAAAGCTGAAAAGCTATCAAGTAAAGCTGATGAGTTACTCAAAAGTAAATCCAGTAGCTCAGTTGCATAAAAGAACCATTTTATCAGAGGAAGAAACAAAGAAGAAGAAGATGAATTTATGAAATGAGAGAATATGAACTTTACTGAAATCCCAACTGTCCCGTATTAATCCCCACAAACAGATTTTCCTTTTCCTGCTGCCGTCTGCTGACTAGCAGGCCTTCCTCTACAGTCACCCAGCTTTCCTCCTCAGCTGCCAGGGATGAGTGTTGGATTAACCCAGGAGAGAGTGGTATACCTGCAGATGGTCTGATCAAATCCTATCTCCCCTGTGCTACTTGCAGAGTCATTCCTCAGGCAGCAGACCTGTGAGGTGAATGTCTGCAGTTCTGTGTGGATGTTCCTGTCTTGGGGCCCCACCATCAAGGAAGATGCAAAGGGGCATTTTGAGGCCAAACTTCATCTCAGTGGTAGCATATCACCTCCTCTCTTGCCCTTCCCCCTTCACATTCCCCTTTCACCACAACTCCCTGGCACATAATCAGTATCCCTCCCCTCAGACACAGGCACGCAGATGCACTTCCTTCATTCCTCTCTTTCCCTCTTTCCAGCACTAGGGGGCGCTAATTAAACCTTGGTTACCTCGGTTATAGACAGGCCTCCTTCCATTTATGCCACAGACCTGATAGTCCCCCAAAACATACAAAATTTAATGAGATGAAGGTTTGCACTGTGATGCAAATTTAGAGAAAGACATGCAGGGAGACAACTATGTTAAGCTTCTGTAGATGTAGATGAGATAATAATGAGTTTAGTGCAACAAAGTTGTTCAATAAACTTGATTTAAGATCAGGTTACCAACAACTTGAGTTGCACACACAAAGTAAGAGCATTATTGCATTTTCCACACATGTAGACTTACAAGGTACAAGAGAGTGTTAGCTTAGCATCTGAGATTCTCCAGCATATGAGTCACCATGAGGTAAAAAAGCAGTAAGCATATTATATGGGAGAAGAAATGATAAGACATTGACAAGAATGTTGAACAGATTAAGACAGAATGAGTTGACATTAAACAGAATAAAACAAGATTTTAATGAGAATATACTTAAATGTTATAGACTCCTTTTCTCAGGGAAAGAGATACCATCAGATCTAGTAAATGCAAAAAAAGCAATACATAATATGACACCTCAAACTAATACTAAGCAGGTATGAAGTATCATTAGGAATGGCCGTTTGCAGGGTTAGATTTATTAAGGCTTTTAGTACTATCACTGCAACACTTAGAGAGCTCATAAAGGAGGATATACTTTTTATATGGTCTGAACTCTGCCCAACAAGCCATATTGACATTAAAGGAAGGCTTAAATTCAGATCATCCTAATTTGCCACCTGGAGCTAGCTCAAGTAAAGTAATGGGCAATCTTAAATTACATACAAAATGAAAACTAGAGAGTAACAGCTTATGCTAGCAGGTCATTAACAGATGCCTAAAAGTAGTACAGTTAAATAGAGAAGGAAGCAGTAGCCACTGTACAGTTCTGCAAGCACTTATATATGTGTATATTTGGTAAATAGCTTTAATCACAGTCCATAAACCCTTAGAGAAGATGATAAACCATACAAAATCAAAACAATCACTTGGAACAGAGACATGTTCTCTAATAATGCAGCCATATCAGTTTGCCCACAGAACAAGGATACGAGATACAACTTGTCCAAATGTTGAGTTAAATCAATACAGGAGTATGATAGACACAAATAAGTGTTTGAGGATTATCTTAAGTATCATCCCTGAACATGCAGTCTCAAAAGAACCAATCATTACAGGAAATGAAAGAAATGCAGAGAAGCAAAATTTACAGCAACGAATTAAGGAGTTTTACACAAACAACATGATGTATACGAGGAATAAAAAGACTATACTGTTAAAATGATAAAATTGGATGAAAAGTGCAAAAGAAAAAGGAAACAGCTTCAGCTTAGAACTGAACTAGAAGCATCAAGGCATTCTATAACTATGTCAAGAATCTAAATGGCAATGCTCAGATCTGCTCTGAGCTAAAACAGAATGGCATTAAATATACTGATCCCAAGGATATTGCCAATATCCTGGCAGATCGATTCAGTGCTAACTTCACCCCCCTCTCACCCCCTAAATGGCCCATTTCAATACCGGAAGATTGCCGAATTCCGGTAATAACGGCCACACAGGTAAAAAACGCACTCTCCAAAGCTAAGAATACAGCATCCATGGGACCAGATGACATCCCGGGCTGTGTACTACATGAACTACAATATGAACTGGCACCTCACCTAAGTGTCATGTTTAATCATAGCCTCACCTCAGGTTTCATGCCCACTGAGTGGCGCAGAGCTACATTTATCCCACTCCAAAAGGGGGGATCCACCTTGGATCCCGGAAACTACCGTCCCATCAGTCTGACAAGCCTTATCTGCAAGGCCATGGAGCGTATTATCATGGAACTTATAAACAAAGACATTGGCAACCTTCAATCATTGGACCCCACCCAGTTTGGGTTTGTGAAGGGCCGATCTTGTCTCCTGAACCTGATTGAGTTCTTCGAATCAGTCTCCAGAGCCATGGACAAGGGTAAGGTGGTCCACACAGCCTATCTAGACCTTGCCAAGGCCTTTGACACCACCCCCCACTCTGGAATCATAGATAAACTTACTAAGCTGGGCATTAATCCCTATGTCACCCAATGGGTTGCTAACTGTAAAAGTAGCCGACTCCAAATCCAGCTACAGACAAATGACAAGTAGAGTACCTCAGGGTTCAGTCCTGGGGCCACTCTTGTTTGGCATCTACTTCTCTAAAGTACAGGTCAATACTAAGGGACTCTGGCTAACGAAGTTCGCAGATAAATGCAAACTGGGAGCCATTATTGAATCCCCAAATGATGTGGATACTCTACAAAAGGGCCTTACAGAAACAGATGCTTGGTGCCAGAGCCATGGGCTCAAGCTCAATGCCAAGAAATGTATAGATATCCCCTTTGGGAAAAAACATGTATCCGTGAATTACCATATAGGTGGCAGTGCACTAAACACCGAAAGTGTGATATGAGACTTAGGGACACAGGTGGACAGTGGTCTCACCTTCGATAACCACATCACCACAACACTCAGGAAATCCTTCTATGTGGCACATCTCATCACGAAGGGCTTTTCATCCAGAAAAAAGGAGGTCATTGTTCCACTGTACTCATCCCTCATTAGACCCATTATAGAATACAATGCCCCGTTTGGTATGTACGTCTCAAGACATCTGCAACAACTGGAAAGACCGCAGAAATACCTCACTAAAAGAATCACAGGCCTAAAGCAGATGCCCTATGCTGACCGCCTTAAAAAACTCCAGCTATACTCTGCCGCATATCGTCTACTCAGAGGCTATCTCTGCTTAACATACAAGGCCATGTCAAACCCAGAGCTGTTGGACATGCTACACTTAAAAAAATCCCAGTTCCTCAGAGCCACACGCTCCAGGGATCTAAACCTTGTCATCACAATAAACAAAACATGCTGGAGGGATAGGTTCCTGACCCAGAGACTCCCCAGACTCTGGAATAGATTGCCCATACATGTCAAGCAGAGTGCCTCTTTGGCCCTCTTCAAAAGGAACCTTGACAATTGGATGGGAGAAAGGAAATTCACCCCAGGGATCACGTCAGTCGCCCTGCTAGACAGGGGTCCAGGGAAGTAAATAATGTGGGAAGAAATAGCCAGGGAATTGTTATGGCTAGGCTTGTATAGGCCCTAGGGCTGATAGCCTAGTACCAACCTATGAACCTATGGACCTAATCAAGCTGGGAGATGAAAGTGCTACTCACTACACCACTCTGCCACCCCAGACAAGAGAATGGGTGACCTGTACATTGCTGCTTTGATTGGAGAATGAATGTTCTCCAGCAGGGTGTAACTGTACAGGTAATGCCCACTGAAAAATGAGTCTATCACTTCATGGCAGCATATTAAACTGCCGTGGAGCTTGGACTGTAACGGAGATAATGTCTGCCATTATTTTACACTCGCTAAGTAGTTTACTGTTTGCTGTTTAGCAAGTGAAAAATTAACAAAAGAAAAAAATAGAAAAGTGTGTATGTGTGTGTGTTTGTTTATATCTGTGTGTGAGAGTGTATGAGTGGGTGAAAGTAACCAAGCCATTATTTTAGGCTCGCTAAGCAGCACTTTTGCTGTTTAGTGAGTGTAAAATTAAAACAGATAATAAAAAAAATACAAAAGTATGTGTTCATGTGTGTGTGCGCGCGTGTGTGTGTGTGCACGTGCACTAGTGTGTGTGTGTGTCTGTGTGAGTATATGGGTGTTTCTGTGCATGAAAGCGAAACTGTGTGGTATGTGTGAGAGAGTGAGACAGACTGATAGAGCAGTGGATGCAACTCTTTCAAATAAGAAGTAGGTATACCTCACAACCTCTTAGCTCAAGAAATATGGGAAAAAGAGACTAAAAATAACAAGAGGAAAAAGGCTCAAAAACAGGGATAGATTTTAAATATCAATCTTATAAAATTAGAATCTTGCTATAATAACATTACTTATGTTAACATGCACTTTCTAAAGAATATCAAGTCCATACCTCTCTCCTGCCCCTGATTTTTTAGGGACCCCCCCCCCCCCGATGTTGTCTCAGATTTTAGCGCTGTTTCCATTTATCCTTCCTAAAACTTAGGGCTTTGGAAAAAGGTGGCAAATTACACGTAATAAGCAATGACAGTAAATAGAGTTACAGACTTTTTTTTACTTCAGAAATTATATTAATTCACATTTTCATATTCTGGCAACGTCTGACATTAATAGTAATAATATTTTAAAAGTGTACCTGATTCCTTTTGAATTTGTCCCAGATTCTGCTGAAATTTGCCCCTGACTAGTTGAAAGTTATGATAAAATCTGAAACTCAAATGTAACTCATTATTTAGTGACTTCAAGCCCCAATGATTTGCCAACATATACTACAGCAAGTTTGAAAATCCATAGTATTATACTGTTCCTGGAACCATTTACTTCCTGCATATTCTTTCTGCCCTAATTATTTACCTACTTATTAAAGCTGTTCATCTTCACTGGGGACCTAACATAATACAACTTGTGTTAATTCCTCATAAAGGGGTGAATTATATAGTATGCTGACCATATCCTATATATGATATTTCAGTACAGTACCTTTACCAGCTTAGTCTGGGACAGTTGGGACAAGATCATAAAGTTGTTACATTATTTCCTAAACTTTGCACAAGAATAGAATATCCACGATGAAAAGCTCAAAGCTCATACTTGAGGCCAAATGTTCTTTGGTTTGTTCAAAACATTGCAGGCATGATCACAGTACATGGTTTAGGCTTTCCATAGTGTATAACTGACCCTCTACTTAGAACAGAATATGATATGGAGTTTGGGATGCCCTTTTACACTCACTTTCTGCATTTCAGCCTTGATTTTTAGACTGTCAAATCAGTGTTTCCAGTCTGGAGAGGGGATTTTGATAGGAAACAGCTACAAGTGCTGATGACAGAGGCTATCAGTAATGTCTGGGTATCCGAATGTTGACTGATTGCAGTACCCTTTCAGTGAGGGATGCGGTCATATATACATTTAGATGGATCAGAGTTCAGCCTGATGAGCCTGACAATGTGCTGTGTACTGCTACTACACAACCCAGTAAATTGCAAAATGTCAGTTTCAATCCAAGTACATTTCTTACCTTCAGCTCTTCTCCACTCTAATCTGTACCCTCTGGCCTCACGAATGACATTCCAGATCAGCTTGATAGAGTTGGTATCAACAGCAAACGCCCTGAGTGTTTGAACTTCTCCTGAAAATAATATTCAAAAGACAAATGCTTTTTAACATATTTTATGGAAAGTAAAGGTCTTATTGACTGTTCTACAAAATTGTAAGGAACCTCCAACTAATGTTATGAGACAATGGCAATCTGAGAAACATTTTCAAGTGCTTCCACCACTGCTATTTTAAACATTCACTGAATATAAAGAATCTTTTTGTCAGAAGCAGACTGAGACCAGGACAAACAGTTCAAAAAGAAACAAAACTCTGCAACTATTCAAGATGCAAAACATGTCACATGATTTCTACAGCTTCCAACTTAGAAGTTTACAGTACAGAAGCTTCTAAGGACAGGGTTTCTTTACAAGCATTTTCAAAATGATGACTTATCTAATCAAATGCTAGAAGTATCTAGAAATAGGTTATATAGGAGAGTCAGGCCAGACACACAGAAATAGGATGAAAGCCCCCAGTTATATGCAAAATGACTGAGAATCCTATGGCAGCACATTCTAGCAGACATGTCAGTTCTAGTTTTCAAGGATATTTCCATATACCTATGGAAAGAAAAACAATGGAGATTAAGCTCATTCAGTTGTCCAGTCTGACAATCAGTACACTGAACCTGGATATTGGTTTTATGAGACACAACAGCACTTAAGAATCCCCCCCCCCAGGTCCCTAATATCAGTCACAAATAAGGTGCACTATTGGAAGATGAATGCTTCTTATTTTGGTAATGCATGATTTTATAATGAAGTTACACTGAATCCAAACTGCTGCCGATCTCAGTAAATTAATTCTAACTGTAAGATTACTGGGGTTTATGTTCTGGCAATTGCATTTTATTCATGCCAAGAGAGTAGTTGTTACAACATAAAGTAACATTGTACTCAAATACAGCAATAACCCACGGCTGGGTGTGGGTAAATCCAGCATTACCCACACCCAGCCGTGGGTTATTGCTATTATACAATGCTGTTAGTTTTGTGTTGTGTTACCTTTGTGTTGTTGTTATTTAGGTTTTTGCTTGGTTTACTTTATATTCGCCCACTTTTTGTGAGATAAAGTAGTCCACACTTTCACTTTGTGTTTATTGTTAATTTGTCTTTTAATTTAAACATAAGTTATTATTAATTTTTCAGAGATGTTAGGAAATAATTATATAAGTAGATGTAGTTTTAAAGCTTTTGGTTTGTCTTCTTGTAATTTCTTTTATATTTCTGTATTGTTTCTGACTTGCTGGGTAAAATAGAGTTTAAGTACTGTTGAAAGGAATATCTGCAGGGAGACCATCAGAGTGCAATTATATTTTAATAATTTATAGTTATGTCACAATTCTGGTGTACTTTATTTATATGTGGAGAATAAAAACAAGGAAATCTAGTTGGTGAGGCTTAGAGAGCAGTACTCCCCACCCCCACCCCCCTGGTTCTGAGTGGTCGTGGTTGTTATGGAAGAACTTCTGCTAGTAGGCAGTTAAGCTGTTATGGATTTTACAGCTGAAATTGTAGCTAACTGGCTGAGTAAACGATTTACTGTTGGCAGTAATTATTGTCACTGCTGTTTGTGGACTGAGCTGCTTGAATGTCTTATTTTTCGGCATGGAGAGGTAATTGTAGTTTATCTTAGTGCTGGCGCCGCATGTAGTATGTAGAATCAGGGAGAGTAGAATCATGGGTGCTACTGCTGAAGGTAGGTGTTTAGATACATTGCTGGTGATAACGAAACGGCTGAATGTATTGTTTTTTTTACACAGTGTATATGGTAGTGACCAAACTTTTTACTTTGGTTATGCTGGATTTACAATGTACACACTGAATGGATTGGTCAATCAGCGTGCACGTTTCTTGTCTTTGCTGAGATGGCATTATATAAATACTAATAGCCATAAGCTTAAGAGGCACTAACAGAACAACAAAACTGTGTTTAGCATTGTTGCCCTTTGTAGGTATCTGTCAGAACATTAGACTGACAGGACAACGCATGTTTTATCTTATATTTCTCTTGCTCTTTCTCTCGGTCTCTCACTCTTTCTTTCAGTTAGCTAAATCACAGCCTGTATAGTATCTTAACGGCACAGCCATACATTGTAACCAAACATGTTATTTTCTTGGGAGTTCCCTACCTTTTTCATAACATGTCACTTCACCATGAAGTGAACATTATTGTAAACTCTCATTTTCTATTAACCAAAATATTTATCTCACAAAGCTTGCTTGTTTAGACATAGTAACAAATTACAACTAATTGATTCCTTTCTCTGTATTTAACTAATCTCCCTCTCCACATCTGTTCTATTGTTATTTATTTTTTCATTAAGTGTCACAACAGTGTTTTGAGCTGTTACCTTCTCTGCTAAATGAACACTGACTGTAATGTAATATGCAGAGAGAACCCTTAGATTTATGGCAGACCAAAACTAGGTCTTTAGACTCATATACTCACACAAACACTGATTCATAGAGATACACACACACACACACACACACACACACACACACACACACACACACACACACACACACACACACACACACACACACACACACACACTATGTCTGTCCCACAGGTCTAGTTGTCATACTAAGCATTCGAGTTGTACACTTTATTTTCACACTGGCATTTTTCAAGTGTCTTTTTTAGCCAGTAAGTAAGAAATTATGTACTTCCATTTCTAGGCACAAGTGGATATTTAAACAGTGTACCTAATGTCAGTAACTTAATAACTTTCAACAAAGAGCTCTTGCTAGCCTGGAAGCATACGGTATTGCCAAATGTATCTCAGTCCAATAAAATGGTCTATGCTCCAGAGTCTTTGTGTTTTCTGTTAGTGAACACAAACTTTCTTATTTTTTTACCAGTATCATTTCAACAAGGGAGTTAATTTTGACCCCAACCCCACCCATGATACTAAATGTGTGTACCTCTATCACATCCATCACAGGTGAGGCATCTGATACCGTCCCTATGTGTGTGTGTGTGTGTGTGTGTGTGTGTGTGTGTGTGTGTGTGTGTGTGTGTGTGTGTGTGTGTGTGTGTGTGTATGAGTGCATGCTCCCGCACATGACCTTGAGGCCTACCATCACTGCCTGGGGATAACAAAGCATGCATCTCATGTTACTTTATTTACTGGCAATGTGCAAGCCTCCACATGCATGACAGCAGTTTGATCTGACAGGGACCACCATCTCCCTCTGTCTAGAATGGGTAAGGCAGCAAATCCCACTCACTCCACCCCATCTGCTCCCTACCTCCCATGTGTCCCAGCACCCAATCTGCTATTTGAAAATACTATCTGGATCATAATGAGATTTTGATCATTCTGCACTCCAGAGCCAGTAGAAAAAACACATTTCATTTTAGTGTTTTAAATACGAAATTTGGTACAAATAAATAAATAAATATCAGTGACTTGGTTTTGTCCAGTCAGTTCAATTCAAATGCTGCTATAATCAGATAACCTGAAAGAACAGTGAAACTTCTACTGTGCATTGTTCATAGTCTGAGTAGCAAATTAGGAGAGATTAAATATCCAGGAATACATATAGATGTTAGCACATAAAACAGAGATCCTAACATACTTCTCAACTTGCAGATTATGAAAGTAGGTACAAAGGCTCTTAGAATCTGGGTACAGCCAGTCAAAAATCAGGGCACATAATTAACATAAAATCTGATTACTTAATAGCACACACCGTTTTCCACTTCCAGCAGGATTGTGGGATACTACTCAGAAACATAAGTTTGAAAAACTGAGACTGACAAAAAAAATGGAAATAAATAAACATATTATCAAAGACACTGTACAAAATCTGTAGAGTTTGGGGAATGATATTGCAAAATTCTTCCTCAGAAACTCTTCGGTTCTGAAAAAGGGTACTACTTCTTTAAATTATTAGTTCCATCAGTACATTGGTCAGCCATTCTGGTTTCCTGTGTATAAAACAGTTTTAATTTTCTGTACTTTTAGCAAGGGATTCAGAAAATTATATGAGGGTAACTCAAGACAGAAACTAGGCACTACCCCCCAAGAGGTATAACATGTAAAGGGGGATGAAAAGTTTAAACATAGGTTATGTATATCCAATGATCTGGATCCCCGTCAGATTCAGTTTGATTTTTCTTGCATATGTTCAACACTCTCTAACTGGCCAAGACTATACTGTAATAACAATATTGTTAAGAACTGAATTAAGATGGAGGGTTGGGGCATATATATATATATATATATGGTCTGAGGAGCATTTTAGAACTAACTTCAACACCCTCAGTGCTGAAGATTTTATTATAAATGAAAGGTTTGGTACTACCATTCGCTCCTACCTACCAATCATTCTGTACTGCACATTAGACAAATATTATATTTGACCACTTCTGACATCATAAACAACATTCAACAAGTTAAAAAACTTGATAAATTATATGGTAAATATATCTATAGCTATATCTAAATACCTATACCTATATCTATATCTTTATATAGACAGATATAGCTATACAGAGCTTATTTAAACAATCATGTATTGGTTTGTGACTGTGGAACAGCTTGGTAAGAGAACTTTTTATTTCTATACACTATTTTTCACTGTTTATATGAAAGAAGGGATAACTTGTAGACAGAAAGATTTACTTTGATTTATATTTTGTTGTTTTATCTTTAATTTTCACTATTACTTCTTAGAAATTGATAGGTTTTACACAGGCAAACTACAGCCATCCCAAGGGGCCTAGTCAGCTATAAGTTCACACAGACTGCAGAGAGGACAACAAGAGTTTATCTAAACAATCCTGTCTTGGTTTGTGATTTAGTGAATTTTTTTTATTTTAAGAAGAGGTGCAACTGTGAGCAATAGTGAGCAGAAGCTACTACGCACATTTGCACAATGTAAAGAAGTTTCAGCTTTTGTGTGACTCACAATTTGTATGGTCAGAGCAACAACTTTACTGTACTTAATTTAATATTTCATTGTATATTATTCATGTTACTTTTCTCTTAGAATTTAATTTAATTTCTCTTTGAATTCTGTGGTAACTGGTTTTGATTATTCTTTTATTTCAGAACAGGTGAAATTCTTGGTTACAGTCAGGGTATCCCACAGTGCTCTGTCCTAGGCACCATAATTGTTTAGACTGTATCTTTCAGATCTATCTTTTTCATCTGCAGTATTCTACAGTTTGCATGCAGTTATCTGGAAAGTGAGTAAACTGACTACATGTGTTACAGATAGGGCATGTCTGCAAAAGAGCTTGACTAAATTGACCATATGGGCACAGGAGAATAATATGCTGATAAATACATCAAAAACTAAGTATATGAGATTTAAGAGACATACAGTGAAAGGTGAATTTTAATACAGCACACAGTGACTGAAACTGTAGATTCATTTAAGGATCTGTGTGCATTGGTAGATCCAGCTTTGATGTTTTCTAATCATATCAACCAATTGATTAATGATAGCTATAGAGCTATAGGTTGTAGAAAAAAAGATTTATAAAGTCCAGGAAATCATAAATAATTAATTCATTGTTTGCTAGTTACATTAAACCCAATATGGAATAACAATATGGAAACCTTATAGGAAAACAAGCAAACTGGAAACAGTACAGCGGAAATATACCATAGGTATTCATGGATGGGAAAATTTAAGTCATTATGAAAGACAAACGTCTGAACTTGTACAGTGTCTCATACAGATATTTAAGATGAGACCTTATTCTGGTATACAGGACATTTAGAGACAACTACCTCTAGGAATGTTTGGGGTTATCAAAAAAGTAGTAGAGATTCACCAGACAACTTATGTAGAAGATTCTATAGGAATGAGAAGTGCACCAAGTGGTTCCCTAAGAGAGCAACTGATGAATGGAATAGACTACCAAATTACATTAAAGAAAGCACTGGTTTAGACATTTTAAGAGCAGTTGGGGCACATTATGGGAACAACTGTTCTGGTATACTGGCAGGCTAGAAGGGCATCAATACCTGCGCTTGAAATATATGTATGTATGTATGTATGTATACATAAAGTGTATATCACTATATTGTACACTCAGAATACTGAACTTCAGAAACAAGTGAGGAAAACTCCTCAGTCTTCACTTCATCAAAAAATAATAAAAAAATAAAAATAATAAAGATCCTCACAAAAACAGTATTATTTGCAGGATTCATGCCCCCCTTAACCTCCAGAACACCTGATAATTATATATACCAACTCTGATATTGTTCTTTAGTGGGAAAATAGCAAATTCTCTGATCCCCTCTATTTGTGATTTTGCACAGAAAACAACCTTGCACATTCAATCAACTGATTTTTCAATAAGCTGGCTTTTTTTCTGTGCAATGATTGCACAATTCAGTCATCTCAATGACACCAACATATAAAACCATAGCATGAGTCAGTTAAAGCAAGCTAAGGCATATCCTAAAGTTTTTTTTTTTGTTTTTTTTTTACTTTTTGTTCACTTCATATCTTTATATAATTTACTTAAATAATGGGGAAAGTGGTACTAAACCTTGGAGGCACCCATCACACAGCCCTGTAGGAAGCTTGTGGTTACTTTCATCCATGCCAGTACAGAAATAAAAAAAAAAAAGAGTTAAAATATTTGCTACTGAAGCAGGTGAGGTGATATTATGACTTCATTAAGACTGATAGAAGAAAACATTATTCTTCCAGCCTGATTGCTTGTTTCCTGCCAGAAGCACCTGAGATTGTCGTGAAGCTATGTCTGGCAATTTTTTTTTAGATAGGATACTTTTACTTTGTATCTTCTCTATATATGCCCATCTACTAGCATAATGGGTGCGACAATTGGAGTGGCAGGTTAATATTCTGAAAGTGGATCAGACCCTTTTCTTGCTCATAAACTTTCGTTTAATGTCTAGAGTTATTCAGGGTGCTGATGTTTGGGTGACAGTAGGGTTAATAAAGAAGTCCTGTAACTAATTTAATATCAGACTTTATTACACACTTAAAAGATAGTTAGATGAGCTCATGACTAGTCCTGTTAAGAGAAGATACAACAAGACTGATACCAGGCATCTCAATACAAACAGTAACATGCTCTTACTAGTCCTACAACCAGGTCTTTTGTTCTAAAAGTCTTAACACATTTATGGCTGGGCAATGCAGTCATCTAGGGTTCTGTTATAACTGAGAAACCCACATGATATACTTTAATCCAGTATTTATTGTAGATAATACCAGCACTAAAGGATGCACAGTTTACTCTTTATTTTTACTGCTATTTCCCACCATCATTCATGGCCATTTACTTTGCTCCTTTTAGTTTTAGCTTATTTGGTGAAACTTAAGATTAAGAGTGCCTTTGTCAGAATTAATGCTGAGTTATTTATATCACTTTGTTTCATGGAAAGAGACTTAAGTTCTTGCAGTGAACTGCTCTGTTCAAGTGAGCTTTCACTCTAAACAGCCCCATTATTCCCATGTTTAGTTACTGTTTTTTTTCCATCCAGCCACTTTTTTTTTTCAGGAATGCTATATTTACTACTATTTCCATCAAAGTTCAAATGCCAGGCCATGGGCAAGCTGGTCTAACAGTGCACTATTAATGATGCTTACAATAGAGAAACACTGGACATCTGAACACATGGGGTGCTCTTTCTGTTCATCTTCATTTGCAGCATATATACTTGCCTGTCTCCTAGCAACCAGTCCAGGAAGATCACCGTTCACTGAACTCATCAGGCAGGCAAGACAGGCTGCTCTTGTCAAGCCTTATAAGCTTTATGTCACTGCTACATTTAGTTTTTTGTGGGTTTTAAAGTTTTTTTTTTATTTTTTTCATTTAGTCATGTCCCTTTCCTTCCGAAGCTGTCTGCCAAGCTAAGAAACAATTGGCTAAGCCACAGCTATCAGTCTTGCAAGATGAACAGTATTTAGTTTTACATACTCCAGTTCAACACGCTCACATCAGTGCAGGCCAGTGCAAACAATAAATCTGTCAATTGTCAGTAAAAAAAAAATAATAACACTAATAATAAAAAACGCTTTACAAATTAATGAAAGATGATAATAAGGTATAAGCAGTTTCATGAAACAATACAGTTTCAAAAAGTAGTTTAAATAACATAATCAAGGGAGGGGAGCTTCAAAGAGAGGAACAGCAGGTCTCTAATACTGTTTCACTCATATTCAGGGGGTATGTTGCAACAAAAAAAATCATAAATATAACAATGTCCTACATGGGATGAAAAAAAACTGAAGTTCTAGAAGCAAACACCCAGTAATTAGCTATTTGCTTCTTTGAATTACGTCTCTGATATTTTATTTTAATTTATGAGACTTCCTGCTGTGTTATGGTGATTTTAGTTGGTAAACAATTCAGGGATAAGTACATATACATCAGATTCTATTTTGATGAAATGTATGCTGTAAGAGTTGTTTTTTGTCCAAAGTCTGCATGTCCTCCCTGTGTTCATGTGGATTTTCTCCTGGTGCTCTGGTTTCCTCCCACATTCCAAAGACATGTAGTAGGAAGACTGGATGCTGTAAACTGGCCATAGGTCTGACTGGCATGCAAGTGTACCGTGTGGAAGAACTGCTGTTGTAGGGCTAGCCAAATGGTGCTGTAAACCTTGGCTCTACATGATTGTCAATGCTGAAGTGACACTCTGACCCCATGTGCAAAAGTGGGAAAAATGGGTTTGCGGATGGATGGAAGGATATGCTGTAAGACTCATGTACTGCATTGCACCAGTGCTGGCTGTTCTCCCATGCAACATCCCTTCAGAGGGACCCGAACATGGCCTGTCTGCTCCACACGTTAAAAGCTGCAGCATTCATGGGTCAGGAAATTAGTCACAGATCTTGCCTTAAATTTATCACATATGCATGGTCTACTGTTACTTTTCAGGGTATCTAACAACACTTTTATTTATATTGTGGTATGCTGCCCTCCATCAGACTGAGCTTTAAACTGCTTGGTGCACTGAACAGGAAGGCTTGCCTCTTCCATGGGAAGGCAAGTTGTTATTTATCAGTCACTCAGTATGAAAAAGAAACAATGACCATAATAAGGAATGGGGAGGAGTAGGAGGGCTCAGCTTGTGCTAAGAGGTAGCTGACAATATGTCCTTATGTATACAAGGCTGGAATGAGGTTGCAATACTGGAAATATGGGTTTGACTCTCACTAACTCCTACCTGTAAAATGTTTGTCCTGGACATGTCACTGAATTTATTGAGCTCTTGAGTCAAGACAATAAACAAAGAGGTTCTAAACCAAATAATCAAAATAAGACATGTCCCTTATTTTTTTAATGTGTTTGACTTCTATGGCTGCCATTGCCAAGGACCGCCTGCTACTATGTTTCTGTTTGGTCACAGTTGTCTATGTTACAGCACAGGATGAGGTCTTTTCATAGCTCCATAGACTCTCAGTTTGCATTATGAAAGTTAGCCATACTAGCCTTAAAGAATTTTGACAGCAGTTATTCTGTGTGAATATTTTTAGCATTCATATGTGCAACATTTGTTTTTGAAACTGGTTAGTAATCTACATTGTTTAATCTATTTCAGAAGTCTGTTCTAAAGTTTTGGCAGCCGCAGTGTAAATGTAGTAACTTTTTTTTTTTTTTTTTTTTTTTAGTATTATCAATATTACTTTTTTGCATTATATTACCAGATCTAGTTTTATCTCCATATGTTATGTACTAGAGTCATAGGTTGTGAAATAAAACTGGGTAATGTATTACTTTGTAAGCAAGATGAGATCACTTCATAGGGGTCTATGCACCACAGAGAAAGTTATTCTGGTCCTTCTAAACAAGCCCATTTTTTCTAACTTGGATATTTTCTTTGTTAAAAGTACCTTATCTAAATTGTGTTTTCTTTTGAAACTGTAGAGTACAGCTCTGCATTTCATGATGAGGGTGAATTAATGATGTTTACAGGGAAAAAACAGCTTCCCATTTTGAGCACACATGCCTTTAATTATCATAAGTCCATATGGTTTTTCTTCTTCCACTATGAAAGATTGGAATGTGATTGCTTAGAAATCACTTCCATGATCATAATAAATGGAAGAATGTTTGTGCCATTTATTGCAAAGGATCAAAAACATTTTTAATGGGATCTAACACCCCACATGCACACCCCCAAACATATATAAATACCAACTCCATAACAGCACAACACTGAGGAAAGGAGAAACCCCCCAAAACAATGCATGACAAACTCACGCAATCACTGTTTTACTTCAGTAATAGCAAGCAAGTGATGTCTGAGGAACCACAGCTCAAGAAACCACAAAGACAGACATTTTTGAAACTGCTGTGAGCAAATTTTGGTAGGTTGAATTTGTTGCTACCAGGACGTCAATCTCTCTAATATCACAGTCAGTTTTCAACTGATATCCCTCTGTTTTATAGTTTCATTCAGTTTGTTATTCCCTACATTTGACAATACTTAATACAGAAAAACCTCAGTGTCTAGTGCCAGGAGCATATTTTACCAACCCCTTTCTGTAGTACTCTTGTTTCAACAGGAGAGGTGACTGTATTAACAAGTTTGCATTTATTTGCATATTTTAGTAATCCAGATTTCTTTCGCTGTCATAAGATCAGAAAAAAAAATATTTCAAAAAGTAGGGAATTTGTTAAGAACCCTGCGGAGTACATCTAGTCACTTAAACAGAGTCCATTAGATTCCTCCTACATAGTCTTGTATATTATTACCAAACCACTATTTGACCCAGTGATTAATTTACCCATTTAATTTAGTATGCTAATCTTATCAATGGTACCTTTCTGAGCATAGTGTCAAAACCATTAGCCAAGTCCATGTAGGCTGTGATTATTGTGAGGCTTTCATACAATGCAAATTCTTCAAAAATATTCTAGAGTCATTAGATATGATCTTCTTTAACAAATTCAGATTGGTGAATGTCTTGGAGAAGCAAATCCTCAATATCCCTTCGAATTAGCTCCTTTCCTTTGCGGAGTATGCACACAAGACTTGTAGGTACATAGTTATGATGGTCTGAAGTAATGCTCCTTTCATATACTGTGATTACTGTTGCCTTTCACTGTAGCTCTGTTTATCATCATTACATATTGTCTGTAACAAGTTCCTAAAGGTGATTACTGACTAAGTATGAAGCTGCATTAAATATTGGCAGGCAGAGGATCTAATGTTTTCAGTTTTGTTTAGAGGTGCTGCAGTTATCACATATATAATGATCAAGGGAGCCCGCAGGATTTTTTGCAGCGGGGTGCAAACCCAGAGCCCCACCCACATAGCTCACCCCGCCCCCTGCCAACACAGCCCCGCCCAAGTCCACCCACCCAAGCCCCACCCACACAGCCATTCCAGTGTCCCATTACTTGGCTATTTCTCCCCATTTACTGTAGACACTGTTCAAATCTGTGTGCATACTGTGTTATGCTTTAGTTCTACAATGATTACAGGCAGTTGGATTTAAATTTACAACTTTTATTTCAAACATTATAGCCCAAACACTGAGACATTTACTAAACCTAAACAAAGCAATAGTCTTGCAATGAAAACAGACTTGGCATTAAAGCTTCTCTACTTTTGAAACTCACATTCAATGAAACGGCATTGAAACCCACATTCAAAGAAAATGCATCTGGCCAGTGGCAGGTTATTTACCTTTGAACTGTTTTCAAGCAATAGGCTCCTTGCACACCGTTAGGGCCATGCAAAAGTTATTTGATTTACCTGATTGTATTAATTATAATATATAATTGAATTATATCCCTTGTATTATACAGCAACACTTGTATATTTCAGTGTTTCATCTACAAATTCAGTGCCTGCTGCCGTCAAAGAATAAATTGCCTAGGTTAAATTAAAAAAATGGTAATCTGGTATATTGCAATAGAAAATGGATGACAAGCTGAAAAACAGGTTCATAGTTATTAGGCATCTCATCCAAAGGAGGACATCCTGAGGACTGCAGCATACAAATGTATATGCTGTAGGAATAGAACCTCAAGCCTTTACATTAAGATGCAAATATTCTACTTGTGGTGCTACTAACATAGCTTTAAAACTTTATACCACAATAGAGATACCATTTGCTAAACAAAATGGTTGCACATTGTAAATAGACTTGGCATGAGCAGCAGTGAACTTCGCTTCCTTAAAACTCACAGTTCCTTGAAAATGCACTTGAAAATTCCACCTGCTAACTCTAACTTGGGCATTTCACTTTCTCTCTCTCTTACAAAGATACCACACCCCTCAAGGCTTCACCCTTAGTGCAAGAAATCTTGACAAAGCCTAAAATAAATAGGGACAAATTATAAATATGGCTCTCAGAAAATTGCAAGAGTAACAGCATTTGTGTTAGTATGCATTTTTCTAAATGACATGACATCTAAAACTGAAATGTCTCATTATTTAGCAACTTCAATCCTTTTTAAGAGGAATATGGGGCAAAAATCTGGACAGCTGAGGGGTATGCTATCTCCCTCTTATACACACACCAAATAATTCTGGTCAGACTTGAATTAGTTCTGGGAAGGTTGCACTGAACGGCACAGTGCTTGATCTGAAGTGGGTGAAATCCTGGTAGCTAGTGATTGCAGCTCAGCAATGTGGAGCATTAAAGCATTTTTAGCAGAGCATTGTTTCATCACTACCTATTGTGCTTGCACATAAGCTGTAGTCATTTCAAACATTTGCCTTTTTTTGATTACTACAGAGTACATTTACCCACCAGAGCTATTGTGTTTTGACTTCATTGTGGAGCTAGTTGTTGCAGGGCTTGGCTTTTAAGTAAGGTAGCAATGCTTATTTACCATATACCATTAAAGCCACCCAACTACAAGTGTACTAACACACAGACACTGCTATAAGACACTGGTCTCCAATAAAATGTAATGAGCTTCTGAAAATACTGTAATCCTGTCCTTTTATTACAAATACTGTCATATGCATTTCAATTCCCAAGGCTTATACATTATCTAGCTATGTAAATATTCTCTGCATGGCAACAACGAAAAGGCTTTCAATGTTAGCAGTTCTTTAACAATATGCTTACTAAAGCTTACTTGCATCTTACAATGTCCGACAAGCTTACTAAAGCTTACTTGCATCTTACAATCTCCGACAAGCTTACCTGATGTTCATTAAACCATGGCTACTTAAACAGAGCAACAGGACACTGTGATAGCATGCAGTTCCTGAATAATAAGAAGCATAAATCAACAGTATAAAAATCTGATAGAAAACCAGAACATTTTGCAAAATCAAGGACAGATGAAAAGCCACGGTCATATTTGTGATCTACCTTGGATGGGGGAATACTCTGCACACTTACTGCATAACTGCTTCTTGCCTTCCTTGGACACATCCCGAGCCACTACAATGGGGGCCGGGGTGCTATAAGTATGTCATAATTTGAAGGCTCTGACACTCCTACCTCTCAACTTCAGAGCAAGAAATCTGGACAAAGCCATACATAGAACTAGAAGTGGGACACAGGCCCAAAAATAAGGCCAATTTTTAAATATTGCTCTTATTAACTTAATAGAACAGGTAGATCTTGCATTAGTACAAATTTTCTGAAGGGTATAAAATCTGAAACTCAAATGTCTGCCATTATTTTCTAACTTCAGTCTTTAATGACTTGCCACTAATTTGCCAGAAACCACAATTTTATGAAAAACAGACCAAAATGTGATGGAAAAATACCTGTCAAAAAAGGGACACCTTTTTAATATTAACAGTTAACTTGAAGCAGCTAACAAAATAAGAGCATCCACATGCATTTCTGAAATAAAGGTAATCTATAACTGATCATTACAGTTATAATTGTAAACCCTCCACATTTTCTTCCAAAATTGCCATTTTGGAGGAGGCATTATTAGGGGAGAGCAACATTTTGAGCCAGAATTGGGGACAATTGAGATGTTTGGATATTCCTAATCTACAAAGTGATTCGCACGTACCTCTCAACCTCTTAACGCAGGAAATCTGAACAAGGCCAAATATATTGGGGAACATAGAAACACTACTAAAATTGCTCTTGTATAAACTTAGACAGTCTTGCATTAGCATGCATTTTTCTGAAGGTTATGACATCTGAAACTCAATGTCTGTCATTTAATGGCTTCATTCCTAAATGATTTGCTAGAAAACCACAAATTTTGAGAAACAAACCAAAAATAAGCAGCAAATATCTATTAATTCTGCAAAGATATGGACAACTGAGAGGTATAGTTCAACCGGGGCTGTCTGAGTTTGCTACCCCCTCACAAAATCATGGTCAAATGGAGCCCCCCCCCTGCAGCCATTCCAATGTCCCATTCCTTGGTTATTTTGCCCCATTTACCATAAACACTAATGTGCATACTGCTTTACTTCTGCAATGATTTAGGATTTCATTTGAAAGTTTTATTTTGCATTTTACAGCACAAACCCTCATACATATCTGTTAAAGCAATGCAGTCTCAATGAAAATAGACTAACATTAATACTTCTCTGCCCTTGAAACTCACATGCATTGAAACAGCACCGAAACCCACTTTCAGAGAAAATACATTTTGCCAATTGCAAATATTAACTCTGGGCTGTCTTCAAAATCATAGGCCCCTCGAACATAACATACACATGCTCTTTGATACACCTTCCTGACTGTATTACATTATATTCCTTGTACAATACAGTACAGTTGTTAAAGGGCATTTTAAGTTTATTGTTTTGAAAATTTTTCCAGTAAACAAAGAAACAAAAAGCATCCACCAATGACAAAATTGCCCAATTCAGAACATTTCCATCATAAAGTCTACTCAAGTCCACCTGTATCAGTAAAAAATATACACAATCTCTGTAGTAAAATCCACATTGAAGAAATTTGTAACTAATAGAGGTTGCTGCTAGCAAACACTTTATATGTCATTGTTTAATCTACAAATAAAGTGGCCGTTACCCTTGAAGAATAAATTGCCTTTGTTGCATGCAGTAAAATGAAAAGCTAGTAATACCGCAATAGAGAATGGATAGCAAACTGTTTACAGGTTCATAGTTACTAGGTATCTTTGCCAAAAGGACTGCAGCATCCACCCCCTTTACAACACAATACAGCATCAGCAATGCATTTACCTACTGCGGGAGTAGAACCCACAGCCTTCAGCATCTAAAGCAAGTACACTATCTGTTGTGCTATTAACAATGCAAGCAGAGTAAACATAATCAGCACTAAACTTTTGCTCCCCTGCAGCTCTCAGCTCCTTGTAAAATCTACTCGACACTCAGCTGTATCTCTGAACTTTGCAGCACAAGAAATCTGGAAAAAGACGAAATTTATTGGGGGGGGGGGGCAAAAGACCAAACAACAGGGACACATTTTAAACATTGCTTGTATAATGTTTGAAAGTTGCTAGAATAAAATGCTGCATTACCACCATACATTTCACTGCCACGTCTTGAACCCAGGGGACCCCGTGCAAAAGTCAAAGCAACATACCACTACGCCAAATCAGCTGTTTTGTGAAAGAGGAAGACTGAAACTTTACCATTTAGTGAATTCAGTTCTCACCATAGCACAGCTGTCAACCTCTTAGCACAAAAGACCTGAACAAAACCAATAATGGGTGACTACAACCACCAAACATTCAGTGAATTCAGTTCTCACCATAGCTCTCAACCTCTTAGCAAATAACACCCGGACAAAGCCAGTAATGAGAGAATATAGCCCCAAACATTTTCAGTGAAATCAGTTCTTACCATAGCTCTCAACATTAGCAAAAAACCTGGATGAAGCCAATAAATACCTGAACAAAGCCAATACTGGGTGAATACAGCCCCCAAACATATTCAGTGAATTCAGTTCTTACCATAACTCTCAACCCTAGCACAAAACCTGGATGAAGCCAATAATGGGGGGAATACAGTCCCAAACACAGGGATACATTTCAAATATCCATCTTGTACACTTAGAAAATTGCTAGAATAAAAGCTTGCTTTTGTTACCATACACTTTCTGAAGAAAGGAAGTCCAATATTGAAATGTGTCCATTTACATTTATTAACCAGGAAAGTCTGACTTTGAAAAAAAAAAAAAGCTAATTTTTTTAGCAGAGGCCCAGGGAGAAACACTCCAGACAGCCAAGAATAAAACCAGATAATAACACTTAGCTGTCAGGCAACAAGGACACAAATGCAGAAACCACAGATTTTATGAGGAACAGAAAAAGTATGAGGGAAAATCCTGCAATATTTTTACAAATGGTGGTGGGTAGGGAATTCAGTACAGGGTTCAAGCCTTATTCTCTACCCACCACCATGTACACCTGGGGCATTTTACACACACACACACACACACACACACACACACACACACACACACACACACACACACACACACACACAAACACACACACACTCTCTACCTGAACGGGTCCCATCTTCCGTTCCCGCTCGAATAACCCGTCTAAGGTCCCGCTTTCACATAGCGATGATGTCAGCATGCCTACCCGCGATCTTCTTAAAGAAGAACGCACAAAAATAAAAAAACTTTGTTTGAAATGCTCTAGTCAGCCGATTCCAGGGGGGTGCAAGTGCACCCCCTTGCACCTGCCTGCGGGCGCCCTTGATAATGATGCATGAGTATTAATTGTAATATATCTTTAAATGAATCAGAGTGAGTAGTACATACTAAATACCTGCAAAGTTATGTAAAAGTTTCTGAGAAATGCACATTATGTTGGTTTATTACGACTAATTGCAAATTATTTCAAATAATGTTCAATTAATCAAAACTAAAATGTTTAAACCCAGGAAACTGCGCAAAGAAAATTGTGACACTCCAAACATACACACACAATACACAAATGATTTTTTTTTGCAAGGGGGATGCCACTCATGCCCCCACCCCAGATGTGAGAGCAAGTCTTCACACCTCCATATAATATATCTGCCTTAGCTCACACAAACTTGGAGAAGAGGAAAAGATAGAAAATAAGTAAAAATTCACCTTCATCCTCTTTTGGACTTTGTTAAACCAGAAAAACAACTGCTAACATGTAACATACCAGTTCCAATGCACGAAGCTTCACCTAAAGGAAACTACAAATTTTCCTGTTTCAGTATTCCAAGGCTTGCTAAACCAGGATGTGGTAAAGTGTAGGTTTCTCCATCATGTATTATACATCTTCTTTCATCTGCCTTGACTGTGTGTATACTTCTTTGTGAATTGAGATGACATGTTGTCAGGAATAAAGTAACTTAGTTTCATTAGCCATCTGAACTGGCTAATGGGTTTTTGTTTCACTTTGAGTTTGTTGATCAAGTTAATTAGCCTTCTTGGACTGTTTCCTTTATTCAGGATTAGAAAATAGTTCATTACTGCTGACAGAAAGTTCTCATCCTTGATGAGGACTACATTGTCACTTATTAGTCCTTGCATTTGTGCAAAATTTCTCAAAAATGACTGTTAGTTTAGTTATGAAACAATTTCTTGCCTTCCATTGAACCACAAAATTCTTAATCTCCATTTCTTCAATATTCTGCATGAAATATCTGCATTACACCAGTCAACACTGTTAAACCTTTATGGAACTTTGTTAAAGAACTTGAAGCTTTGGATTCAAGAATTTACATTAAATCTCACTACAGGTGGTGTTGCTAAAACACCAGAGAAAATACAATTCTTTCTTATCACAGAAGAGAAAGTTGACTTTTAATAACCTTAAGAAATAAGAGAATGAAAGTCCTCTGCCTTGGAAGAAAAGTTTTAAGCATATTGTGAGCCAAGGAAAATCTACTACATAAAATGCATTTTTCTATATCCTTTCCCCTTCTGTTCCTTTTGACCAGCAAGCCTTCTCCATCAGTCTCACAAAACGTCATTCTCTTCCCACTGGGGAACCCACAGAATGACAGAAAAAGCTGACTGGAGGGGACATCATCCAGGTAGCTATGGAGGTGGTTTGTGGCCCCACCAGCATCCTGACAATTAAGGACATTTCTGCATCTAACTACTTCCTATTTTCTGGCATGGTCTTCTATACCCTTATTAAGCATGTGCATGCTTTCACCTAAATTCTATGAGGGCTACCATAACCCGCTTGGTAATGCCAAGCCCAAATCCCCATTCCATGCTTATTTGGTGGTACCACACAAGTTTTCACTAGCATGGTGGCAATCAGCCAGCTGGAACCACCAATCCCTACCCCAGGATGGACATTTCCATCATTGTTATTCTTCCCACTCCATAGTCACTGTTTGAACTCAAGTAATCTGGGTTTAAGTCAGGAATTTATCCCTCTATGCCACAGAGTCAGGATAGGCATTTGCATTTTTTATATGAAATCAAGTGGTCCAGGAGTCTTTTGACACTTATGTGACTAACTTGAAATACAAAGCATAAGAATGTGAGTTTGGTATCCTGAATAATTCCTTGATAAGAGATAGAACTAGTAATGGAATCAAACATAACCAAGAGACAGCTAGACTGATACAAGATGCTAACATAACACTTGATAGAGTGCTAGATCTGTGTACACTGACTGAATGTTTGAGTTTACTGCTTAAAAGTATCATTGAAGAACTGAAACTGTGTAAACCAAAAGATAAGATTGAAATTGGAGTAAAAGGAACCAAAGAACTACCCAAAGTACTAGAGAATGATATACAAAAAGGGGAAATTCCAGTGATTTACAAATACCTAAGATGGTACCTAGTAAGAAATAAGTTGGCAGGAACCATACCAGTGTAAGCATCATGGCTATAGAAATACAAAGATATACGGTAAAATAATTAACTGAGATGTAGAACATGAATGCAGTAATCATTTCAGAAAGATACACAAGAGTCAAAATAAAGTTTAACAGAAACATCTGTATGTATTAGAAGCCAAAAAGAAAGAGTAAATTTGAAATGTGTGTAGATATTGTTAAAAATGCAGTATATACCTTGAGCAGTAGCAGAACAACTGTTGGTCAGGAGATCTGATTTTTAAAGACACAGTTATTAAATGTAAGTCTGATATTGGTACAGAAAAAGCAATATATACCATAATACATGTTTACGGTGTTTTACAGTAGTGTGGACAAGTATCCCTTTGCTTTTGACATGTTCAAGCCACAAACTGAAGCATGTGGTATATGCATGGCCTGATTGCTAATACAAGTTCAGAAAATAGAGATTGCTGTGTTGACCAGTGTTGTTAGACAAGTACTTGAAATAACCAAAAACTCTGGGTGACACTGCCTGTGAAATGCCACGTATGATTTACAGAATGCATACTCTACATACCACTCAACTGTACTAAATTCCTTGGTATTTACCAATTTTGAGATCAAAATAATGGGGTGCCACAAATTCATGAGTAACCCCTTCAATTCCTGAATCTCACAGTTGTTTTTTTTTAATTTTTTTTTTTGGAATGAAGTTGTTGCTGATGCCATCACATGTGGGGCATGGACAAAGATGTCAGTTTCGTGGCAGACTGCTAGCCTGTCGGAATTTGGCTAGGGCTTGAGGGGTGTGTTCACAGTACTGAGTCTGTCTGTTTACTTTTTTCTTATATTTGGTCATTCATTTGTTGACTTGGCTCAAAGTTTGATCTTAGGCAATTGCCTGGATGATGGATCTGGTTGCTTGGCTTGCTGGTCTGGACTGGAGGATTTAATTAGGAGCACTAGCAGCAGCCAGCAAGCAAGCAATCAGCAGTGCCAGCAACACACACAAACTTGTGGAGCAGAGAGGATCTCAGGATCAGGACAGGAGGATGACTGTCAAGTTTCTTTTTTTTTTTTTTGTTTTAAAATCAAGGTCCAGACCATCACCGTACACAGTATAGTACACACACACACACACACACACACACACACACACACACACACACACACACACACACACGCACACGCACACGCATGCATACACATGCACACACACGCGCACACACACACACATGCACGCGCGCACACACACACACACACACAAACACACAGACACACGTGCACAAAGACGCGCGCACACACACACACACACACACACACACACACACACACACACACACACACACACACACACACAGTCTGCTGTCCATCTGTACTCCGTACTACTACTACTACTTTTTTACAGTACTTTTTAGTTAAGTGTAGCAGTGGCAGCAGTGAGCTGCAGAGTGCAGAGTTGCAGACTCAGACCGGTCCACCAGGCCAGCGACACAACCTTCTTTACAGTGCAGTGCCAGCCAGTGACCCTCACCCTGTTCCTCTCTCCAGAGAAAATGAGAACATTTATATCGATTAGCTCTATAGTTTTTCTTTTTTTTTGCATTTGTAATTATTATTAATTCCATCTATGAAGCCATCTGCGTAGCTCTATAGTTTTTCCTTTTTTGCACTTGTAATTATTAATTTCACCTATGAAGCCATGTGCGTAGCTCTATAGTTTTTCTTTTTTTTGCACTTGTAATTATTATTAATTCCACCTATGAAGCCATGTGGGTAGCTCTATAGGTTTTCTTTTTTTTTTGCACTTGTAATTATTATTAATACCACCTATGAAGCCACGTGCGTAGCTCTATAGTTTTTCTTTTTTTTGCACTTGTAATTATTATTAATTCCACCTATGAAGCCATGTGTGTAGCTCTAAAGTTTTTCTTTTTTTGCACTTGTAATTATTATTAATTCCACCTATGAAGCCATGTGCATAGCTCTATAGTTTTTCTTTTTTTTGCACTTGTAATTATTATTAATTCCGCCTATGAAGCCATGTGCGTAACTCTATAGTTTTTCTTTTTTTTGCACTTGTTGTAATTATTATTAATTCCACCTATGAAGCCATGTGTGTAACTCTATAGTTTTTCTTTCTTTTGCACTTGTCGTCATTATTATTAACTCCACCTATGAAGCCATGTGCATAGCTCTATAGTTTTTCTTTTTTTGCACTTGTAATTATTAATTCCACCTATGAAGCCATGTGCATAGCTCTATAGTTTTTCTTTTTTTTGCACTTGTAATTATTATTAATTCCACCTATGAAGCCATGTGCGTAGCTCTATAGTTTTTCTTTTTTTTGCACTTGTAATTATTATTAATTCCACCTATGAAGCCATGTGCGTAGCTCCATAGTTTTTCTTTTTTTGCACTTGTCATAATTATTATTAATTCCACCTATGAAGCCATGTGCGTAGCTCTATAGTTTTTCTTTTTTTGCATTTGTAATTATTATTAATTCCACCTATGAAGTCATGTGCGTAGCTCTATAGTTTTTCTTTTTTTGCAGTTGTAATTATTATTAATTCCACCTATGAAGCTATGTGCATAGCTCTATAGTTTTTCTTTTTTTTGCACTTGTAATTATTATTAATTCCACCTATGAAGCCATGTGCATAGCTCTATAGTTTTTTTTTTGCACTTGTAATTATTATTAATTCCACCTATGAAGCCATGTGCGTAGCTCTATAGTTTTTCTTTTTTTGCACTTGTAGTAATTATTATTAATTCCACCTATGAAGCCATGTGCGTAACTCTATAGTTTTTCTTTTTTTTACACTTGTAATTATTATTAATTCCACCTATGAAGCCATGTGCATAGCTCTATAGTTTTTTCTTTTTTTTGCACTTGTTGTAATTATTATTAATTCCACCTATGAAGCCATGTGCGTAGCTCTATAGTTTTTCTTTTTTTTGCACTTGTTGTAATTATTATTAATTCCATCTATGAAGCCATGTGCATAACTCTATAGTTTTTCTTTTTTTTGCACTTGTCATAATTATTATTAATTCCACCTATGAATCCATGTGCGTAGCTCTATAGTTTTTCTTTTTTTGCACTTGTAATTATTAATTCCACCTATGAAGCCATGTGCGCAGCTCTATAGTTTTTCTTTTTTTTGCACGTGTCGTAATTATTATTAATTCCACCTATGAAGTCATGTGCGTAGCTCTATAGTTTTTCTTTTTTTTGCACTTGTAATTATTAATTCCACCTATGAAGCCATGTGCGTAGCTCTATAGTTTTTTTTTTGCACTTGTTGTAATTATTAATTCCACCTATGAAGCCATGTGCGTAGCTCTATAGTTTTTCTTTTTTTTGCACTTGTAATTATTATTAATTCCACCTATGAAGCCATGTGCGTAGCTCTATAGTTTTTCCTTTTTTGCACTTGTAATTATTAATTTCACCTATGAAGCCATGTGCGTAGCTCTATAGTTTTTCTTTTTTTTTGCACTTGTAATTATTATTAATTCCACCTATGAAGCCATGTGGGTAGCTCTATAGGTTTTCTTTTTTTTTTTTGCACTTGTAATTATTATTAATACCACCTATGAAACCGTGTGCGTAGCTCTATAGTTTTTCTTTTTTTTTGCACTTGTAATTATTATTAATTCTACCTATGAAGCCATGTGTGTAGCTCTATAGTTTTTCTTTTTTTGCACTTGTAATTATTATTAATTCCACCTATGAAGCCATGTGCATAGCTCTATAGTTTTTCTTTTTTTTGCACTTGTAATTATTATTAATTCCGCCTATGAAGCCATGTGCGTAACTCTATAGTTTTTCTTTTTTTTGCACTTGTAATTATTATTAATTCCACCTATGAAGCCATGTGTGTAACTCTATAGTTTTTCTTTCTTTTGCACTTGTCGTTATTATTATTAACTCCACCTATGAAGCCATGTGCGTAGCTCTATAGTTTTTCTTTTTTTGCACTTGTAATTATTAATTCCACCTATGAAGCCATGTGCATAGCTCTATAGTTTTTCTTTTTTTTGCACTTGTAATTATTATTAATTCCACCTATGAAGCCATGTGCGTAGCTCTATAGTTTTTCTTTTTTTTGCACTTGTAATTATTATTAATTCCACCTATGAAGCCATGTGCGTAGCTCCATAGTTTTTCTTTTTTTGCACTTGTCGTAATTATTATTAATTCCACCTATGAAGCCATGTGCGTAGCTCTATAGTTTTTCTTTTTTTGCACTTGTAATTATTATTAATTCCACCTATGAAGCCATGTGCGTAGCTCTATAGTTTTTCTTTTTTTGCACTTGTAATTATTATTAATTCCACCTATGAAGCTATGTGCATAGCTCTATAGTTTTTCTTTTTTTTGCACTTGTAATTATTATTAATTCCACCTATGAAGCCATGTGCATAGCTCTATAGTTTTTTTTTTGCACTTGAAATTATTATTAATTCCACCTATGAAGCCATGTGCGTAGCTCTATAGTTTTTCTTTTTTTTGCAATTGTTGTAATTATTATTAATTCCACCTATGAAGCCATGTGCGTAACTCTATAGTTTTTCTTTTTTTTACACTTGTAATTATTATTAATTCCACCTATGAAGCCATGTGCGCATAGCTCTATAGTTTTTCTTTTTTTTGCACTTGTTGTAATTATTATTAATTCCACCTATGAAGCCATGTGCGTAGCTCTATAGTTTTTCTTTTTTTTGCACTTGTTGTAATTATTATTAATTCCACCTATGAAGCCATGTGCATAACTCTATAGTTTTTCTTTTTTTTGCACTTGTCATAATTATTATTAATTTCACCTATGAATCCATGTGCGTAGCTCTATAGTTTTTCTTTTTTTGCACTTGTAATTATTAATTCCACCTATGAAGCCATGTGCGTAGCTCTATAGTTTTACTTTTTTTGCACTTGTAATTATTATTAATTCCACCTATGAAGCCATATGCGTAGCTCTATAGTTTTTCTTTTTTTGCACTTGTAATTATTATTAATTCCACCTATGAAGCCATTTGCATAGCTCTATAGTTTTTCTTTTTTTTGCACTTGTCGTCATTATTATTAATTCCACCTATGAAGCCATGTGCGTAGCTCTATAGTTTTTCTTTTTTTTGCACTTGTAATTATTATTAATTCCACCTATAAAGCCATGTACGTAGCTCTATAGTTTTTCTTTTTTTGCACTTGTAATTAGTATTAATTCCACCTATGAAGCCACGTGCATAACTCTATAGTTTTTCTTTTTTTTGCACTTGTAATTATTATTAATTTCACCTATGAAGCCATGTGCGTAGCTCTATAGTTTTTCTTTTTTTGCACTTGTAATTATTATTAATTCCACCTATGAAGCCATGTGTGTAGCTCTATAGGTTTTTTTTTGCAATTGTAATTATTATTAATTCCACCTATGAAGCCATGTGCGTAACTCTATAGTTTTTCTTTTTTTTGCACTTGTCGTAATTATTAATTCCACCTATGAAGCCATGTGCGTAGCTCTATAGTTTTTTTTTTTTTGCACTTGTAATTATTATTAATTCCACCTATGAAGCCATGTGCGTAGCTCTATAGTTTTTCTTTTTTTTGCACTTGTCGTAATTATTATTAATTCCACCTATGAAGCCATGTGCATAGCTCTATAGTTTTTTTTTTTGCACTTGTAATTATTATTAATTCCACCTATGAAGCCATGTGCTCAGCTCTATAGTTTTTCTTTTTTTTGCACGTGTCGTAATTATTATTAATTCCACCTATGAAGTCATGTGCGTAGCT
Organism: Protopterus annectens; assembly: GCF_019279795.1. NCBI lineage: Eukaryota > Metazoa > Chordata > Ceratodontiformes > Protopteridae > Protopterus > Protopterus annectens. The sequence goes on from NC_056740.1 coordinate 366,585, forward strand.
CTATAGTTTTTCTTTTTTTTGCACTTGTAATTATTAATTCCACCTATGAAGCCATGTGCGTAGCTCTGTAGTTTTTTTTTGCACTTGTTGTAATTATTAATTCCACCTATGAAGCCATGTGCGTAGCTCTATAGTTTTTCTTTTTTTTGCACTTGTAATTATTATTAATTCCACCTATGAAGCCATGTGCGTAGCTCTATAGTTTTTCTTTTTTTTGCACTTGTAATTATTGTTAATTCCACCTATGAAGCCATGTGCGTAGCTCTATAGTTTTTCTTTTTTTTGCACTTGTAATTATTATTAATTCCACCTATGAAGCCATGTGCGTAGCTCTATAGTTTTTCTTTTTTTTGCACTTGTCGTAATTATTAATTCCACCTATGAAGCCATGTGCATAGCTCTATAGTTTTTCTTTTTTTTTTTGCACTTGTAATTATTATTAATTCCACCTATGAAGCCATGTGCGCTGCTTATGTGCTTCTGCTTCTGAGTTCTCTCTCCAGCTTGTGTACCCATTGTGATAGTGGTGCCTGTAACCTGTTGCCTATAAATAGTATGCTTACTTTTGTTCAAGTCAAGATTGTTTAATTGAATTTGTTGCTGTTGGCTGTTGTGTTGCTGTGTTGAGAGTCAGACGTCTCCGTCTGTAGCATTTGTTGCTGTGACTGTCATTGTCTTTTTTTTTTCATTTTAACTTAGTTTCCCAGTCTGCAGTCACAATCCTAGTACACACAGCTCAGACTCCTCCTCCCCATGACAGTACAAGTAAATGTAATGCCAGTTCAGCAATCATTTTTCCTTACACTGTGTCATTCACAAATGCCGCATTTATGTATAAGACCCTGTGGGGAAACAATCACTGTGGTGGGATTAAATTACTTACAATCCACATACACTTAGTTTTATTTTTTAAATGGTCAACTCATAGTATGAGCAGCACCAACTACGAGAAAATCAAAGACAGTGGAACAAAATGAAAATTATGTGTTTCCTGAGGGGAATGTAAATACAGCTGGAACTGGGGGGGGGGTCAGAAACCTAATTCACAGTTAAGTGACTGTTGTGGAAAAGAAATAGTGTGACAGTTTACAAACAGTAGAGCTCAGACCTAATGGTGGACTCTCCTTCCATGTGTTACTGTGGCACGGACAACTGGTGACAAAAGTCATTTAATATTTGAGGTACTTTTTAGCAGTATTTTTGGAGGGATGCAAAAATATTGGCTTAAATGGTGCTTACTACTTTATTGCTATTATTTTTCTTAATTTAAAAGAAACCAATTTAAGATAGAAAGTGTTTTCAGTTTTGTGTTTTACTGTTGGATGTTGTGTTACCTTTTTATTGGTGCTAATGTACCACCATGCATAGTTATGATCATTCTCGTTGTATGTTGTTACTTCTATTCCTTTGTTGTTGACTGTTATTGTGATATAATATTTTACGTAGAGTTAATGGTGATATGTTGTTTCTTCTATTCCTTTGTTGTTGACTATTATTGTGATGTAATATTTTACGTAGAGTTAATGGTGAGAATGAAGATGAGGACATGCCAGAACATACAGTGGCAAAGTGTAGACCTGTGACTTCCATGGAGCATGTAATGCTGAGGTAGTGATATATATGTGTGTGTGTGTGTGTGTGTGTGTGTGTGTGTGTGTGTGTGTGTGGCAGTGAATGATATCTTGGTAACACCCACTTAGAGAGTGATTTATCCAGTGCACCATAGAAGGTGCAAGAGCATTTTAGGACACAACAGTATATACACAAGCAAGCGGTATTGTATCTGTGACATCTCTGGACATACCTGTCAATCTCTCAGAGCAAGAAACATGGACAAAGCCAAGAATAATTGTGGGACAAAGGCCCAAAAATAGGGACATATTTTAAATATTGCTCCTGTAAACTCAGATGGTTGTTAGAATAACAGGATTTGTATTATTATGTATTTTCCTGAGAGATATGAAGTCTGAAATTCAAATGTCTGCTGACTGTCATTGTTTATTATTATTTAGTGACTTCAAGCTTCATCTTGGCATCCCACAGTTTCATTGGAGTGGTGGGGTTACATGATTATGTATGCAAATGTTATGTTAATCAGTGTCCCGATTTTTTTTTTGTCAGTTGTACTACTTTTCATGGTCCTTTGGCAGATTTGTGATATTTCCAGGTTGAGAGGTATAGTACTGTATGTTACAGAGTAATATATTGATTAGGACACCCAGTAGTATAAGTGAAGCAGATCATCTGATTAATAAGTCTGTTAATATTGAGTTGCAGCAGCATACCTAAATTACAACACAGACAAGTCACAAACAAATACCACATAATTGTGAATAGTCAACTGCATATATACTGCAAATACATAAAAATATTTTTAAAAATACACAGTACAGTACATAAACAAATGATTGTTCAAAAATACAGCTTTCAAAACACAGCATGTATGCATTAGGTTGCTGACAGGTTCAGAAGCATGGTAAGTTGAAAATTATATATAAAGATCTTCACTGCTTAAACCAAATGATCAACTGGATTCACTGTCCCCTTCAAATAACCAAAGAAGCAGTAGTTACAAGGTCTAATGGCAAGTTCTACTCAGTGCTTGATATTAACGAGGGATTCAGACAAATTAGGAACATAAAACAAGCTCATAGTTTTTAATATTCCATTAGGCAGATTTAGAATATTATGATTGTTTATGGAATTTTTACAGCTCCCGAACTATTCCAAACAGTTGTGGTAGAGAACAGGGTTGGGGGGGTTCTGTAAAATGATTATGATTTATGTCTTATTAAAGATCATGTGCAAAGGGTTTTCTGCCTCTTCTTTTTGCTGCAGTTATGCTCTCATCTTTTAAAGTGCATTTTCTAATTCTAAAATATGTCATTTTAACTTTGCTTACATCAGTGGAGCTATATTTATTACGTTTGAAAATGCTTATGTTTGTATGTAGTGTATGTTGAACAGTTGCTTCCTGATTCTGTGTTACCTGTAGCACCTTCTGATGACATCATAAGAGGGGCAAACTATGTGCAGTTCAATACCCTGAGGCACTAAATTGAAGGCAGTCTCACTATGGCAAGAACAGGTTTTGAGATTCTACATCATTCAATGTTACCAAATCTCATTACCTGTTCTGAATGTAGGCCAAACTTACTTGAGGACTTGGTGGAGTAGTTGAGTCTGGTCAATGTTCTCCAGTGCAGGATCTCCATCGAAATGTCAGACCTGGTATCAATGGCAGGGAGTTACAGCTGACATACAGGTGGAGGTACACTGCCATGAGGCTCTCCAATGCAGGAGATACACCAGTAAATTGGTGTGGCTGACATACCTGTATTCTTCCTGTCCAAGACAAGGCATGGGCTTGAGGGGGGCACTATTTCACCAGGGAATTAAATCTACTTTTGAAAACAGAACACTACAAACCATCCCCACAGGAGTCTGGGGGATGGCTCACTCTAAACTATACCACATGTGCATGGTTCCAGATTCCCCTGAATCCCAAAGAATGCAGTATGGCTCCACGTTTACTTGGAATATGATACTGCAGGCAGTCTGACTTCCCACTACGTTACCGTAGGAGGTCTAGCTTCCCACCAGGACCTGCTTGCTGTACCTAGTCCCGCATACAGATGGAGGTTCTGCCTGGCTGAAAATCCCATTCAGTTCACTGAACATTTCTCATTCTGGCACTGATCCAGTCAAAGTATAACACAGACAGGCTGTCACAGTAATGATTTACATGCCCATAGTTTAACAGTGATCATCCTATGACAAGTAGCTTTTTATTATGGTGTTGTATCTGGGTTAGGAAAGCATTATACACTTTAGTAGAATCTTATCCTCATCCGTTTCTGTTTTGTTACTTTTTCTTTGAATAAAAATGCATTTAGTTATTTATTAATTTATTGCCTAACTAACAGGCTGACACTTTGTGTAGCAGTTTGTGTCACTTTATGTGTTGAAATCTGCTGCAGAGTATTGAAAACGTGTTTATCCACTAGCAGTAGTGTTAGTGGCACAACAGGTAGCATACTTGCCTTTGGTGCTGGAAGATCGGAAGGCTGTGGGTTTTATTCCCATACCAGGTACTTGGCTTAATTTTCCAGTACAGCATAAGGGAGTTGCTGCATCCATTAGGAGAATGCTATCCATAGGATGAGACCTTTAACTGAGATCCCATCTGCTTGACTATTTGGTAACTCAGGGGGAAGCAAGAGATCCCACAACACTTATCAAAACAGAGTAGCAGAAGTTCCCTGGTGCCCTAGCAAAATTTCCCCTATTCAACAATATCATCTTGGATCTCTCCAGAAAAGAGGACACTGGCTTAGTGGCACTAACCAGATCAACAAAGAGTATATAAATAAACAAATAAATAAATAATAAGGCGTTTACCATCCTATTGCATAATCAAAATAAAGGGCACCAGGACTCAGAATCAGGAAGTACATAGCAGGTGCTCAGCATACAGGATGTACAAACACAAGTGTATTAAACTTAATAAATTAATTCCAGTTGAGAAGCTAAAATTAAATCTACAAATCCAGTTTACATGATGATGACATAATTACTGCAAAAATGAATGGGGATAAAATATATCTGGACAAGATTGTGCAGTATAGTGGTACAGTGGTTAACATTGCTGCCTCACAGCAAGAGGTTCTCTGATTCAATTCTTGGCTGGAGTAACTCCTGTGTGGATTCTGCATGCGCTCCGTACATTTGTGTGGGTTTCCTCTGAGTACATTGGTTTCCTCCCACATCCCAAAGACGTGTCTGGAGTGTTTCTCCCTGGGCCTCTGCTGAAAATAGGCTCTGTCCTAGTCAGACCTTCCCGGTCAACAAATGTTAAATAAATAAAATCTTTAAGCTGCTAAACAGATTAAGGCAGAAGGGCTTAAATTTGAACACAAACAAGCAGCAAAAGTGTTTCAGCTTTCAGGTACATTGGCTTGGTTTTAACTTCGGATGGCTTCATACTAAGTCTAGATAAAATCAAACCATGTATAGATTTACAAAAACCTCAGGACATCACCTCACATGTGATTCCTTAGTAGGGTTCAATATATTCTCAAGTTAATTTCAAACTTATCAAAAACAATTTTACCTCCTAGGAAGCTACTAGATTATGATTCTGCTAGTTTTGGTTGATGAAACAACAGAAATGTTGTAAAATGCTTACAAAATGTGTTCTATAAGCTCCTATAACAATATCCTATAAAGTGACACACCCTATCACTCTGCAAAAATATGCTAGAGGGCAAGTACTTGGATGAGTTTGAGGACAAAACCATTTACTAATGACATATGGGCAAACAGTCTTGACTGACGTTCAGGCAAATTATGCACAGATTTGAAAAGATTACTGAGCATAGATTTAGATTATCAAAAACAAGATGACTACTTCCATAGTAAAAGACTTACAGCGGAATCAGTTTGTAAATTGATTCAAAGCATTTTTATTTTGCTTGTCCCCCACCTTTGAAGCATTTAAAGGAATAATTGCTAATCTTTCATTTTTTTTTCTTTATGTCTTCATTTCTGTACTGCCTGCCAATTATCAGCCCCTTCTCAGCCATATGATCCATTCATTCCATCTTCAACAACAGCAAGATTTGACCAAGGGGGCAATTGTATGAGTGACCATCGGGGAGGTTCAAGGATTTTTCCTATCTTTTGCAGCTATACATCCCTGTGCACACACAACTGTGCAGGAGAAAGGGGCATGCAATTGATTGTCTGTGATGGAGACTCCCTCAGTTCCACAGGAGATGTTGCCATCAAGTAGCCCTGCCCACTATCTCTGAAGCAAGTGAAATGATTTCCCTGTTCTCCACCAGGTAAATCATTGCTACTCCGTGTGTCCCCTAGTTGATGCAGCCCTTCCTTCACACAGGGAGAGGTGAGTGAGCAACATTCCTTCAATCCTCTCCCTCTCCCACCAGTCTCTTCTGGTGTCAGGGCCGCTAGTTGACCCTAGGTCACCTGGGTTACATTCAGGACAATATCCCTCTGCTCCATGGAGCCAGACCTGCCAAAATGTTTTTATGCAGATATGTGTATAAGTCTTACACTATAAAAGTCTATCGGGCTTCATGGGTGCATGGAAGAGGGAATCAAACTTTAATGAGGCACTACCACACACGTTTTCAAAAACGTGCATCACTGCAAGGACAGCCGATGGCTTTATTTCTTTTATCCCCAGTAGCTCAAAGTACCCTTTTGGGGTTCTGAAAGCTTCATCAGGATATTCAGCTACCTTTCGTTCCTTTTATATTACGTACCTGATTATCCTTTTATTTTTCTCTGTGCCATCTCTGTTGTTCGTTTTAGCCTCCAGTTTTGTCAGCTTATTAAAAAAAATGAAATACAAGTAATTTTTTTGTTGCATATATTAATGGAAAAAAGTCCGGGCAACCAGACCTTTTTCCATTGGTATATGTTCAGATTTACAATGGGCACACTGATTGTGCTGACCAATCAGCATGCTGGTTTTTGAATATTAATGGCCATTCATTGTATAATGCATTTTATTTCAAATTCTTCCTGTTTATGTTTGAGGTTCAATAAAGATATTTAAAAATAGTAAGAGATATGTGATCACTTGAATTTTTGTCAATGCAAATGTTAAAGGTTCTTACTTCAACTAAATGAAGACTCATTAGTCCACATAATACAGATTAAACTTGTCAGCTGTCCTCTCATCTGTTTTTAATGTTTGCTTCCTTTATTTATTTCTGTTTATTGGAAATGCCACACTGAAACTTTGAGTCCCACCTACCCAGTCAGGCGAGGGATATAAACACTCCAAGAAATAAATGAGAGTAGAAACAGGGGACACCAAATAAAACATGGCCAAAACAAATAATTAACAGAACCACAAAAGGTTATTAAATAAAAAAAATCTAACTGACTTATAAGCAGAAGAGTGGGAAGAAATAGGCTGTTCACCACAGGCCTTGTTGCTTAAAGGAAAGAAAGGCCCAGGAATACTACAAGCTAGCAGCAAGAATGTGAAGATGGAACACAGACAGAGAAGAAAAGATAGTGAGGAAAGAATGAGTACAATGGGGTAAGCTGGGAGGGTACAAAATACTGAACTCAAGAGGGAAGTGGATAAGTTACTCTGGACAAGAGCCTTTAATAGGCAGTACGGGATGGACAGGACAAATATCCTGTCAATAAGGTGCACCATAACATATGCACTGAATGAAAAATATTGCTTAGAATGACAAGTCAAATGAAAAGTGAAAGGAAATATTGCGGTTGCTACCTGTTTTCACTCTGGTGGTCACAGGTGTTCCTTCAGTTAAGCCATACAGTGCATTTACTGTTACCACATAATCAGTGTTTGGGAGCAGATTCTGAATGAGGTAAGAGTCTCTGTTTGCTGCGATATCCACTTTCACAGTATCACGTCCTAAAAGGAGAAAAACAGAAATTACATTAAAATCCAATATGTCATCCATAACTCTGACATACAATGCATAATAACATAAAGATGAAGGCTGTACTAATGAAATGGTATTAGTGGAGTCTGCTAATAAGTACAGCAAAAAGCAGCAATAAAAGGCCACAAACAGCACGATATACAGAGATAAAAGGCTACATGAGCAGGCTAGTGGATGAAGATCATATAGCATTTAAAGATAAACACTAGAGAAAGAGACTGCATTATGTCTATTTTTATTTATTTAAAGCTGCTGTCTGGGATAGAACACTGATTCATTATTAATAGAACAGCAGTGATAGACCACACTGTAGCACATTGATTATATTTACCATTTCATATACCATGCATTAAGTACTCAAAAATATATTTTTTCAATAGATTTTGCAGCACTGTGAAAGATAAAAATGCAGCAGCTTGAAATACAAACATATACATCATACACTAACTGCAGGTTAGGACTATTTGGCCATTTAATTGTATAAATGACTGTTTAATCTTCACAACTCATCTGTCAACAACTACAACGCTGACAACTTAGCACTGACAAATATAAAAATAAGACAAAAAGTACTTTTTATGAGGGAGGAAAAACTACTAAGCCCCCCACATGTTGGGAGTCTACCTCGTGTTGAAACTAATTATTTTAACTTAGAAAACTCCTCACAACAACAACCTTGATCAACCAAACTATGGCTATAAATCATAAAGGTTAATGTGAGGTTTACACATTATGTGCACTTCATTGTAACCTTTTGGAATTCAGAGACATCCCGACCATGGTGCTTTTAGACAAACATGATGCACCACAGTGGGCTGTCTCCATGCTATATGCTAACGATGCAGTATGGAGGAGGGACTTATGATAATTAGCCATGTGCTTTCCCCCCAAACTGCCTGTTGTAAGGCATTTACTGAGTTGAACCAAAGATAAACCCTGCCAGAAATGCAATGGTCTGAAAATAACTCCAATAACCACTGGAATTTCACAGTCATGTTTATTGTGACACAGTATGTTTTGCTTGGCTGGTTATTTGTGGTATTACTCAATTATTGAACTGGGCATTTAGATTAACATGGCTATTCCCGGCCCCTTGCAGTGGTGAACCCAAGCAAAAGGCAGTGTTCATCCATCTCGGTAGAGATATGGGCTGAGAAGTTTAGTGGTAAGGTAGTCTTAGGGATGAGTGCATGGGTGTATGAGAGGGGCTGCATGTGTGTGTATGTGTGTGTGTGTGTGTGTGTGTGTGTGTGCGTGTGCGTGTGGTCAATGGTAGTAATGGAGTTAGTGAGGGGGAGAGTTAGGTGTGCGTGTGTGTGTGTGTGTGTGTGTGTGTGTGTGTGTGTGTGCGTGTGTGTGTGTGTGAGTGCGTGTGTGTGTGTGTGTGTGTGTGTGTGTGTGTGTGTGTGTATGTGTGTGCAGTGGCGGCTGGTGACTTCAAATCAAAGGGGGGCTGCAGGAGACAGCTGAATGGGTGGGGGTCAATGGGAATGGGTGTGGCCAACTAGAAAGGGTAGGGGCTATGATCAAACCCACAAAAACTGCAACTTTAATTAAATACGCTGCCCTGGGTGCCAAACCATCATTATGAGAGTCCAATCAAGAAAAAAGGAAAGTGAAGAAGAAAAAAAATATTTCAATCCATTGGCTGCATGGCAGCTTACTTAAATATCTAGATGGAAACAAAAAGGTTGTGAGGCATGAAAAAATAAATTACTTTTAAATACATTACTGGAATGCTAGTCAAAATCAAGTATAAGAAAAACAAGCAGCACTCAACTCAAACCACTTCTCCTTGCACTCCAGTTCTAATTATAATTTATATTCAGCTTTATTAAAGTACCAAGTAACATGCTGAAAGTAGCAATCTCTGTGATACCCCCACTTGTAAAAATGTTTCTTATCCCAAAAAGACCTGCTGCCTGACAACAACTATCTACTTGTTTCATGGAGAACACATGATCAAAGTAAAAAAAATGAAAAACAAACAGGAAACAAGCTCAAGATACATTGCTTAAAGGATTACTGCACAGGATATGGACCACACATGATAGATTGCCATTCTGTTTAGTTTGCAGGTAAAGCCTGTAATGAGCTCTTAAAATGATGTAATCCTGTCCTTTATTACAAATACTGTCATATGCATTTCAATACCCAAGGCTTATATGTTATCTAGTTATGTAAGTATTCTCTGCATGGCAACAACAGAAAGGCTTTCAATGTTGGCAATTTGTTAACAGTATGCTTATTAAAACTTACTTGCATCTTACAATCTCAGACAAGCTTACCAGATGGTCGTTAAAGCATTGCTACTTAAACACAGAGCAACAGGCACTTTCTGAATAATAAGCATAAATCAACAGTATAAAAATATGACAGAAACCAGAACATTCTGCAAAATCAAGGACAGATGAAAAGCCATTGTAGTACTTGTGTCTACCTTGGATGGGGGGATAGTATGCACACTTACACTGCATAACTGTTCCTTGCCTTGCTTGGACGCATCCAGAGTTACTACATGGGGGAGTGGGGTGCAACAAGTATGTCACAATTTGAAATGTCTATGGCTGACTGTGATGGCCCTGACACATTTGTCATATCTCTCAAACTCAGAGCAAGAAATCTGGACAAAGCCATACATAGAAGTGGGACAAAGGCCCAAAAATAAGGACAATTTTTAAATATTGCTCTTATAAACTTAGAAAGATAATAGAATAGTAGGTCTTGCATTAGTATGAATTTTCTGAAGGGTATGAAATCTGAAACAAATGTCTGTCATTATTTTCTAACTTCAGTCTTTAATGATTTGCCACTAATTTGCCAAAAAAAAAATACAAAATTTTATGAAAAATGGATCAAAAATGTGATTCAAAAATATAAAATAGACACACAATACAGCTGGAGAACCTGCAAAGAAGGGACACTTTTTAATATTAGTACTGCTAACTTGAGCGGCTGACAAAATAAAAGAATCTACATGCATTTCTGAAATAAAAGCAATCTATAACTGATTATTACAGTTGTTTATTAATTGTAAACCCTCCATGTTTTCTTCCAAAATTGCCATTTTGCGGAGAGATTATTAGGGAAAGAGCAACATTTTGAGCCAAAATCGGTTACAGTTGAAAGGTTTGGATATGCCTAATTCTATAAAGCAATTTATTTGCACGTACCTCTCAACCTGTTAATGCAAGAAATCTGGACAAGGCCAAATATATTGGGGGAACATATAAACAGTACTAAAAGTTGCTCTTGTATAAACTGAGACAGTTGATAGAATAACAGGTCTTGCTTTAGCATGCATTTTTCTGAAGGTTATGAATTCTGAAACTCAGTGTCTGTCATTACTTAGTGACCTCATTCCTAAATTATTTGACAGAAAACCACAAATTTTATGAGGAACAAACCAAAAATAAGAAGCAAAAATCTCTTCATTCTGCAAAAATCTGGACAGTTGAGAGGTATAGTTCAGCCGGGGCTGTCTGAGTTTGCTGCCCTTACCCCCCCTCACAAAATCATGGTCGAATGGAGCTCCCCCCCCCCCCCCGACAGCCATTCCAATGAACCATTACTTGGCTATTTCACCCCATTTACCATAAACACTAACCGGGAAAAGACAAAAAACAAAAACCATAAACACTAATGTGCATACTGCTTTACTTTTCCGATGATTTGGACTTCATTTGAAAGTTTTATTTTGCATTTTACAGCGCAAACACTAATAGATATCATATCTGCTAAACAAAGCAATGCAGTCTCAAAATGAAAACAGACTTAGCATTAAAACTTCTCTGTCCTTGAAAACTCACATTCACTGAAACAGCATTGAAACCCACATTCAAAGAAAATACATTTTGCCAGTGGCAGATTAACTTTGGGTTTGGGCTGTTTTCAAATCACAGGCCCCTTGCACATGAAACATACACATGCTCTTTCATATACCTTCCTGATTGTATTAAATTATATTCCTTGTACAATACAGTACAGTTTTAGGGGGTGTTTTAAATTTGTTTTGAAATTTTTCCAATAAACAATGAAACAAAATGCATGCACCAGTAATGACAAAACTGCCTAATTCAGAACATTTCCATCATAAAAGTCTACACAAACGTCTACAGTCCACCATTATCAGTACATATGCACAATCTCTGAAGTAAAAGTCATCTAAATAATTCCACATTAAAGAGATCTGTAACTAAAGAAGAGGCTGCTGTTAGCAAACAACTTTGTATTTCATTGTTTCATCTACAAATAAAGTGCCCATTACCCTTGAGGAATAAATTGCCTATCTTACACTAAAAAAATGATAAGCTAGCAATATTGCAATAGGGAATGGATGCCAAACCGATAACAGGCTCATAGTTACTAGGTATCTTCGCCAAAAAGGAGTGCAGCATCCACCCCCTTTGCAAAGTACAGTATCAGCAATGCATCTATCTACTGTGGGAGTAGAACCCACAGCCTTCTGCATCAAAAGCAAGTATACTACCTGTTGTGCTATTAACAAGGCAAGCAGACTCAGCATAAGCAGCACTAAACTTTTGCTCTCCTGCAGCTCTCAGCTCCTTGTAAAATCTACTCAATCAGCTGTATCTCTGAACTTTGCAGCAGAAAGAAATCTGGAAAAAGCCAAAATTTATTGTGGGGTGGGGGGCAAAAGCCCAAAAACCAGGGACACATTTTAAACATTGCTTGTATAATGTTGGAAAGTTGCTAGAATAAAATGCTGTGTTACCACCATATATTTCACTGCCAAGCCTTAAACCCAGGACCCTGTGCAAAACAGTCAGAGCAACATACCACTATGCCAAATCAGCTGTTTTGTGAAAGGAAGACGGAAACTTAAATGGCTACCATTTAGTGAATTCATTTCTCACCATAGCACAGCTGTCAACCTCTTAGCACAAAACACCTGAACAAAGCCAATAATGGATGAATACAGCCCCCAAACATTCTGTGAATTCAGTTCTCACCATAGCTCTCAACCTTAGCACAAAAAATCTGGATGAAGACAATAGTGGGGGAACACAATACCAAAAATAGGGACAAATTTCAAATATCCATCTTATACACTTAGAAAATTGCTAGAATAAAAGCTTTTGCGTTACCATGCACTTTCTGAAGAATATGAAGTCTGATATTCAACTGTGTGTCATTTTTAACATTTGTTAACCAGGAAAGTCTGACTTGAAACAAAAGCTAATTGTTAGCAGAGGCCCAGGGAGAAACACTCCAGACAGACACATGTCTTTGTAAAATGGGAGGACACTAGAGGAAACAAACACAGGGAGGGCATACAGACTCCACAGAAAAGGTAAGGCACCCCAGACAAGAATCAAACCACAGAACATGTAGCTGTCAGGCAATAATGCTACCATTGCACCAATCAGCTTTGCAAGGACACAAATACAGAAACCACAGATTTTATGAGGAATTGAACAAGTATGATGGAAAAATCTGCAATGTTTTTACAAATGGTGGTGGGTAGGGAATTCAGGCTCCTGCCACCTGGGCTCAAGGTACAGGGTTCAACCCTTATTCTCTACCCACCACCATGTAGCAACTGGGGCATTACACACACACACACACACACACACACACACACACACACACACACACACACACACACACACACACACACACACACACACACACACACACACACACACACACCAACACACACACACCCTGTCCTCTGCAGCTAAGTCCACAAAACGGCCGCCGATCCATGAATCCCCTGGCCCGTGCATAGGTCTCCCTCCACAAAACAGCTGCCCGTGCATGGGTCTCCCGCAAAAGATGGCTAGTCCCACAAGAGTAGTAGGCTGGAGCCTCCATCCTTTCAGTCTGTGCGGTCGTCACAGCACAGACCTTTGGGCTGGAAGGGTGGAGTTTCCTGCCTTTCCTATTCGGACTGCCTAACAGAGCAGTCTGGAGCTCTGGAATGAGCACACATGCGTGCATGGAGTTCTCAGGAACCATGCACGAATGCGTGGAGTCCGTGAATTTTTTTTTTTCAATTTTTTTTTTATTTTTTCAATTTTATTGCACAGGTGGGGGGCTGCAGGATGGGGGAGGCTGTAGTCCTGCAGTCCTATAGCACGAGCTGCCCGTGTGTGTGTGTGTGTGTGTGTGTGTGTGTGTGTGTGTGTGTGTGTGTGTGTGTGTGTCTGTGTACAAAGGTGAATGAATGAGTGTGCCTGTGAATGTGACTGCGTGGCTGGTGTGTGTGTGTATGTGTATATTGGGGCATCTGCCATACTTCCACACATCACTAGACCAATGAGCAGAGTCTTCCACAGTGGGTGTGGGGAACCACTAGTTACCAGGGATACCTCTTAAATCTCACGCCTGAGTCATACATAAACAGGATGGGGATTGGGGGTGGGGGAAAACACTAGCTACAAGGACAAAGTCTTAAGCTACATGCTTTAACAGCACACATGGTCATAGGAATACTAAACATCAAGGGATTACTCTTCATAATGTGCCTGAAAGGCACTTAAACATAATGTGGGCCTGGGGAAGAACAGACACCAGGGGTGCTCTGTAAGGTTTCCCCTAAGGGAACTTATTTAAAGAAAACATGGTGTGGGGAACCACTAGATACCAATAATAAGTAAAGAACCTTAAAAGACACTAAAAGGGATTCCAACCATGTACTTTCTTACAGAGGACATTAGTCTTCTGTGCTACCACTAGATACCAGTGATAACAACTTAAAATAAATAACTGAAGGAAATAAATTAAGCATAAAATGGGGGAAGAGACTTGAACCCAGCACCACTAACACAAACAAATTTCAGCATTAACCAACTGCACTGATACATTATTGCAGCAGGTTTTTAAATATATATCTATATCTAGCTATCTATCTATATATGTGTGTGTGTGTGTATGTGTGTGTGTATACACACACACAAACACATATATATATATATATATATATATATATATATATATGTGTATATATATATATATATATATATATATATATGTATATATATATATATGTGTGTGTGTGTGTGTGTGTGCATATGTGTGTGTGTGAGGGAGAGCATGTTAGGCATAATGCAATGCCTGCAACAGTTTGTTTCTTATGAGGGAACTGGACAGGGAATCTTAAGCATACCTCTTAATCTCACAGAGCAAGACATCTGATAAAAGTAATAATGAAACAAAATCATGGATGGCTTGTAAGTATTCTTCCTATGAACATTGAAAGTTGCTAGGATAGCACCTTCTGCACTAGCCTGCATTTACTGAAGGATATGAAGTGTGAAACTCAAGTGTCTGACATTAAAGACTGACTGTAATCATCCATGAATTACCTGGCAGGTAAAAAGGAGACACCGTGGACATTCTGACAACAAGATCAGGTATGGAATATGTGGTATGTGTGCTTTACTTTGTGTTTGTATGTGTGGGATCATATTTATCATCAAAAAACTGGTGTAGCAATGGGGACATCTACTGTTAATACATATGCAAACATAGCTGTAGCGAAATGGGATGAGGAATATATTTTTAATAATATGTATGAGTTTAGTGATAAGGTTCTCTTTTTTAAGCACTTTGTTGATGATATCTTTCTACTGTGGGGTTGAGATTGCTCTCAGTTGGCTTTATTTATTAATTATTTGAATCATACGTCTGACTTTTCACATTTCACTGCAGAATATTCTACAGAGATCATCCACTATTTAGATATCAGTTTAATAAAGGATGGCATTAATATAACAACCTCTAGTTATAGAAAATCTGTACAAATGAACAGATTCACTCACAGGACTAGTATGTATGCCCCACACACATTCAGAAGTCTAGTTAAGAGCCATGTTATGACAGCCAGCAGGTTAAATACTGATAGCACTCTATGTGGTGAAAAATTGAATGAAATGATAGCCGAATTCAAAGAATGTGGATACAAAGACAGGTTACTGTGAGATGTTAAAGATATTATCCTGGTGAACAGACAATCTAATGCAAGACCAGATTTTTAAAGACTGTATTACAGAAACAGACAATAACAAAGATAACATGAGACATAATTATATGCGGTACATTACTACCTACAGTAGAAGATTTAATGGGGTCAAGAACATACTTAGAAAAAATTTCAAATATCTTAGGAGCCATGCCAGAGACTAGTAGAATAACAGGTGAGAGACCATGTTTCACATATAAGAAATGTCCCACTTTAAAACAAATATTATGTTACAAAGACATGTCTGTTAACAACTCACAAAGAAAAAGAAAAATTGGCACTTTCCCATGCTATAATTGTAAATATTGTAATGACATTATGAACGAGAATGAATTTATCCATCCAGTGACTAAAAGAAGGTTTTTTTTAAATGTTACGCTACATGCAGTATCTCCAATATTGTTTATATGCCCAAATGTGTTAAATGCCCTACCTTTTATATAGGAAAATGTACCAGAAAACTTAAAGAAAGAATAATGGCGCACAAGTCTGAGATACGAAGAGAAGCGATTAATAATGCAATTGCTAAACATCTAGTAGACAAAGGTTATGAGCAGAAATTTCTCTTTAGGGTGATTGATCTTACACATAAGAATAGAGGGGGAGGTGATTTAAATAACACACTTGAGGTATGTGAATATGAATGGATTTTACAACTAGAGGCAGAACATGCACCTGTCAGTATAAAAGTATAAAACCTATTTTGAAAAGGAAACAAATGGTTTTAAAATAATTCTTTCTGACTAATATGAAATATAAATTATTGTTTTTTTTAAACATATTTATATACTCATATTTTTATTGGTGTATATTGATTTGACATATTTTACTGCTTTTTATTAGAAATGCTAATTGACTGTTTAATTGACTGTATCACATGATTCTTGATTTTAACTATTTAAATAGAATTGTGGTTACTAACTTTTGTATGTACACAGTGAAGAAGGGTTATTCCCAAAAGCTTTGTGGATTCTGAATAAACGTTGTGTGGACTTTGAACATACTTCTTTATATACTCAGAATGTCCGTAACGTTGGAGTTTTTCATGTTAGCTGTTTCTCTTTTTGTTCTCTAAGAACAGTTAACCTCATTGCTGGTCCATTTGCTTGTTTGATAGCTGGCAATACCTCACATAGTCACAAGGTCCATGAAAATCCTATCTTTAATGATGTTCTTTATGTTTTAAAATGGCATCACTTTCCTTGACCTGATGCTTCTTCACAAAATCTACTCCAGTTATTTCCTTTCCCATGAAATAGTATTTCAGCATGTTTTTTCTGACCTATTTATACCTCTCAACTTTTTTAGAGCAGAAAATCTCGACAAAGCCTAAAATAAGGCCCAAAAACAGTGACAGATTTTTAAATATTGCACTTATAAACTTAGAACGTTGCTGTAATAACAGGATGCATGTTATCATGCATTGCATAAAAAATATTTTTTCTGGCAAATCATTGAGAATTGAAGTAATTAAATAATGACATACATTTGAGTTTCAGACTTCACATCCTTCAGAAAACACATGCTCTAAGAGGTTGAGAGGTATGGCTAGGAGGTATTTGTCCAATGCTCTTTTCTCAGAAGGATTCCTCTTGTTTTCCTATGTTAGTTTGGTTGAAAGAAGACCAACATTTATATGCTGTGGCTTTTCCTCAAACATATAAAAGTTTTTAATTCTGACCCTCATTTGCCAGGACCATTCATCCTAAGCTCATCAAGTCTCTATCTTTATGACTTTTTTGATGTCTGTGCATCATTTATGTTGCATTACCCTGACCAGTCTCTGTACCAAACCGACATATAGGAATAATGTCTGCAGAGCTGCACACAAATATGCAGATAGGATTTCATCTATGGTCTATATATTTTTGTATTTCTGAACACTAGTTACATGATTCAGTAAAAGGTCTTTTTTTGAAATAATGACACCTGTATGCCTTCATTACTCATCATCAACTGAAAAATATCAGCATTGAGCTTGATTATAAATCTTACTTTATGTATACTGGCCATCAGTGATTTATTAGTGATTCTTAAAAAAAAACAGATAGGGAAACTTGTTTGGTATCCTAAGTATACAGTTAAATATTCTGAGGCACAAATGATTTTACACTTTGTATCTTAAGATATAACATGAGGTTAGCGGTCAGATGGCATAAGCAAAGCTGATTTGAAGATAGAACTAGGGAGAACCAATCAGAGAAGTGTTTGGTGGCGGGAGAGGATAATCCTACCAAACTCAGGAAACAAAAAAAATGGAAAATAAATGGGAATGTGCGTGTGTGTGTGTGTGTGGGGGGGGGGGGGTTGAGGGTACAAAGTGAGATATGGGAGATGGTCATAGCCAAACTGACTGCCCCAGGGGAAGGCAGGCATTATGTTAGCCGATTCTCCTATGGTAGACTACAAAGTAGGTTCTGGAATTAAATTTTGGTGAGGAACAGCAGGTGTCCACTTTGATACTGATTTGATGAAGATAAAGAAAATTTGGTAAATGATTGGTGACGGGCTATATATCAGCTAGGCAATCAGGTGATATCATCAGCATGGAGAATAAAGGTAGCTTTTCACCATTAATCTACCATGCATCTCTTTATAAATACGTTAAATCTAAACAAATTATATGAACTAGCTCACTAGTAGAAGGCCGAATCCATGTTGTGTCATTCCAGTATTCTGTGTAATTACAATTGTTATGCCAATTAAATGGATGGAATTTATGGCAAAGGTTTAAGTTACTGAAGAGGCATTCTCTTTCTTAGATACTTGCTGAAGATGGAATTGCAATTCCACCAATAGTAGAGATAAAATAGTAAGTGGACCCCACACAGCCAGAGGGCTAGTCTGAATGGAGTGGTCAACTCCTAACAGTAAAAAAAGTAGGAGAAAGTCCATAAGCAATGGTAGCAAATCACTGAAGATGTCACTGAGCTAACACTACTGGTAGATAGAATGTTTCTATTTGCCACCTAAAAAGATGCCAAAGAAAATCACTAGCACACCTGGCATGGAGATGGAATATTTCAGGATGCTTAGTTATTGGAATGCAGTTTACCTGAAAAATAATTTTTGTATTGTGGAGAAGGAGTTGCCTTTGGCTGGAGGTACAAGCAGGTTTCAAAAATTATTATTATGGGTGTTTTCCTACATAAGTCACAAACAAAGATGTATTTCTAAGTTTTCAATAACTTTCAACTACAATGGTCACTAAAAATATTTTACATTTGACCTTTTGGCTTCAAAAGGCACTGGCACACTAGAGAAGTTGATGATGATCTGCAATTGAAACAGCAAACTACACTTCAGTGGCAGATTTCCCCCAAATATATTGAAGATTCCACCTCAAGTGCATGAAATTATGAGCAGAAGTGGTTAGTGCAAATGATTAAGGCTATGATGTATTAATGAATTTCTTCCTGTAGTCCATGGGTTTGACTCCCCTAAGCCTCCATTTGCCTACTGTGTGACTCTGAGCAAACCATTTAGCCAGAGAGTATGCTGAGGCAACAGAAGAATTTGGGCTAGGCTCGTCAAAGGTCTCCTGAACCACATACTTAACTATCTATGAAACCTTAGCTTGAATAGAGGTTTATTTGAAATGATTCTTCTTTTCTCAGTGGTGACCACCCTGTACTCCTTGCTATTTAATATAATCACTATCCATGACACTTTTACTTACAGAAATGGAAAATACTAATTTTTTTGCATAGAAGAGTCAAATGTTTACCCTAGTCACTGAATTAGGAAAGATGTGTCATTTTCAAAAAACAGCACTTAAATTAGCACAACTCATCCACTTGTGTTTTGGGAATATAGATGACATTCTTTTACAGCTTCAGTGCATCAACTGAACATTCAGCTTTCAACTTCAGATGCACTTTTAAGGAGTTAATAACACATTTTAACGAAATAAATAATCCATAATTTATAGTTTCATTCTGTTAGATTGTATAAACACTTTGCAGAGTTTAAGAATAAGCTATAATCAGCTAATATACACTTTTGTTTTGAAATGTACAAAGACATTGGGTAAAATGGTAAAATAGCAACAACTCCTGCTGGCCAGCCACATAATAGCCTTTTCCTAGCACAGATCACACAATTTACTGTGTTCTCCAAATTAGGTAAGACATAAAATGCATATTATATGGCTACAACTGGCATACATCCAGAGAAGGATGCATGGAAGCACTTAATGCATGTTGAATACCTTGGAAATGGTGATACATTTTTGGGAATATCAGATAGGTCTTCCCTGATGGTGGTGCTCTTTTAGCTGAATTTCATTTCATTCTGGCACCATACCTTGTGCTTTGCAAAGCCTGAGGAGAAGTAACTCACAAAAGGATTCAGAGAGATGCTACATATGGACTCTTCAGTGAGTATCTAGAGACATCCCTATAATGAATCCTATCTTAAAGGTGTAACATACAACTTTGTTCACAGAACTAGCTACTGTCCCTATACTAGAGACCTGTACTCTGCTTTGAAATTGTTTTTTCATTCCAGATTTTAAAAAGAAGTAGCATTTTCAGTACTGTTTTAACCATCCCATTCTGATGCTCTGTTTTTTTAAGATGTCTGTGGCTTCTCTCTTTTTTTTACTTTCTTTCTTCACAGCCTACATGGCCAAGTCTTATAAGCAAAGGCAGTTGAAAGAAACAAATGATTTAGTGTGTCCAGACAAGTTTACCTGAGACAGGTCTCCAGCTGACACGGTACCCTGTAACTCCACTTACTCCCCGCCAGAACACCTGCATACTTTGAGAGGAAATATTCCGTATGTCCAGTTGTTGCACTCCTTCCAACTGCACTGAAAAAGAAATATATTTATACTGTTAATACTGAAGATAAATGCCCTCAAATTTGCCTAAAAATCGTTTTATTCTATATTGCTCAGACAGCTTAATATCAGATGCATACTGTGATAAAAATTTTTATACATCCGTATACCTGTATTACATTGCATGCCTGTCTTACACTGTGATATACTCATCCTGGTTGTGAATGCAAATGGTCTGCTGAGATCAATGCACTACCCTGGTAAACACATGTAAAATAAAATAAAAACTCACAGCAGACTAAATTCAATACACTAAAACACAAACTTTTGGGGATAATTTCTTTAGTATCTTACCAGGCTGACATTAGTGTTAAATAGTTGCAATGGCGTAGAAGCAAAAACACCCAACCAGAAGGCTTTGTGGAAGGGAATGGAAACTTTAGCATTTCTAACACAATAAGAAGATAATGTGCTGCTGTATGTAAAATCCGAGCATAACTGTCATTTCTACTGTCTGTTATTTCAATATTCTGTCATTTCTACTGTTATTTTAATATTCTGTCATTTCTACTGTCTGTTATTTCAATATTCTGTCTAAACAAGCAAAGCTGGATTTCAGGAGATTCATACAGACTGTGTGTTATATCTGTTTTTTTACAAAATGCTGTACAGATATATCCCTTGGCAGGGTAAATGCAAAGCATTTAGTAGTCATTATGGAGGTTTTCATCTTTGTGCTCTGTCTGCCTTTTGTAACTACTGGAACCATTTTAAAAGGGAAAGCTTTCTTATTTTAAATTCTCAAGTCATGCTTAGCTATATGCATAGCAAATATGATATGTATCTTATGAAATTAGGGAAAAGGTCCACAAATCAGAAACGCAGCTTGAAAAATTGTGATGTACTATGTTTAACATGCATATCACTTAATATTTTTCTCATTTTGCCATGTGATTGAAAACTGAAGATAACATCAAGTACATGCCATCACAAATGCAGTCTATTTTATTTATCAAGATATAACTTTCAATTAAACATATATAAAAATTCATTGGTTCCTCAACTCAACAGAAGGCTGTTGAGACAAGAAGCCACAATTTGTACTGTATCAATTTCAGTAAAATATGTTTGTTTGTTGTTTGTTTGTTGGTCTTTCGGCTTTTCCCGGTAAGGGGTCACCACAGCGGAACTCCGGTCCGCTAATGATTGGCAGTAGATTTTTACGAAAGGCCGAGGTGCCAGCTCGACACTCAACCTTCAACGAAGGCACGCCCATTTACGCACGCATGTCTTTCGAATGCTACCCAACCGCGGGGAGGGCATGCAGACTCCACACAGAAGGCACTCCCAAGCTCAGCCGAGAATCGAACGGGAAAACCAATTTCAATAAAATATATGTTTTAATAAAGGAAAAAAGAGTACATTTATGGTGAATTTCTAAAAACTTCGCTGTCTTGGATTACACGTGACAACATTCCTGTAAATCAGGAATATCTGAGTTAAATTGAAACCTGTTGCACTCTGTCAATAATGTTATGCTTGTAGACATTTTTCACATCTACATTTATATCTAATCCATTTCTTTCCTACCAAAACTGAAGAAATATGAGATAAAGTAAAGAAATCAAGTGAAGGAGAGTCAGCAGTCTGGACATTAAACAAAAGAGACTTGCTTTATTATTCAAGTTTCTGTGTGTTCCTGACCTTAAGACCTGTGAGCAGTAGATAGCTAAACATTTGCTTTTTCACTCTTTCTGGCAATCTCTTCCATCTTTTGGGGACCTTATTGTGCAGGACTACAGAATGTCATATAGCCATACAGACTGAGACATGATATAGTAAAGCAATAACTGATGATTTGGGTGTGGTATACTGAAGATTTACCCATGGCTGGTGTGGTTTAATCACAAAAGTGATTAAACAAAGCCAAACATGGGTACATCTTCAATACACCACAGCCAGGGGTTGGTTATTGCTATTATACAATGACATTATTTAAGAAAAAAAGTATTTACTTTTCTTAAACAATGCCTTTGTATAATGGCATCGTGGTGTTCTTCTGCATTGCTTCCCAAGTCCGCTGCTTTGTGGATGTACTGCGCATACATACGGGACTTCTGTCCTTATGTTTATGCAGTACATCCGTGCTTTGGATAGTAAGCAATTGAGATAGGAATATCTCTGTTGCTTATTTTTTTTTTTGGAAAAGAAAAGAAAGCTGTAACCTCTGGACAGTTTAGAGGTATAAGAGATGGGAAAAATACAAGGAAGATCCTTCATGTTTCTTTAGTTTTGCAGACCGTACGTGATTTTTCTTATATTTTCTCTGCTGTTGTACGTGATATTTCTTATATTTTCTTTGCTGTTGTAAGTACCTCTCCACCTTTTATTTTTTGAAAAAATATTGTGGTATAAAAGCTGGCGCTACATAATTGTCACTGTTGTAGTGGCATCCTGACCCCATGTGCAAAAATGGGAAAAGGGGATGAGGATGGATGAATATGCACTGTCTGAAGGAAAGAAAGTCTAAAACTGAAATGCATGTCATTATTTAGTGACTTTGTTCCTCAGTGATTTGTCAGAAAACCACACATTTTATTAAAACAAACTCTTACACTGGTAAATATATGTTAATTAAAACTGTCATTCCAAGGGGATACATTATCTGGCTAAGTGCAGGGGGTACCCAGCTTATTACATGGGCAAAACTGAAAGATGCCCGAGAAAAAGAATATATGAAAGCATTTATCAAATTAATAATCACACTATGAATAATGCCCTCTACAGACATATCTCTACCAGCCCTAAGTGCACTGGTTTTAATTTTGTGATTTTAGAACAGATTTTAATTAATCCTAGGGGTGGCAACTTTAAGTCCAAGTTAGAAGAAAGAGAAATAAAATGGCAATTGAAATTACATGGCTTTCATCACCAGCCCCCCCCCCCCCCGGATTAATGCGAATACCTCCTTTCAGTCCAGATTTGTTTAACTTAAATATTTTTTACCTTGTTTTTAAACCGATTTTTTTATGGCAGTATACTTTTAAATTAACACAGTTGTTCTAATTGATTAACAATTTAATTGGTCTACTTTGTAATATATAATAGCTTGGTTTCTAATGGCAATATGGTTATGATGAAGTCTTGTAAAGGACGAAAGCGCTTAATCATTGCTTTTATTGTTTTAATAAAATTGTGCTTTATGTGAAGAAGAAGAATGAGAAGTCCTTTGGTCTGACTGCTGTGATATTGTGTTGTTGTTATTAGTTGGTTTATATTGCTAACCTTTTGGTTTACAAGTCATTGTATAATAATGACTACAGCCTGACCATGTAAAGAGCACTTATGAACCAGAGCTGTAGCGACTGGGGCATTTCTTCTCTTTCGTACCCTCCTAACTCAGACTTGAGTAGATTATGAAGATGAAGATAATGAATGTCTGTACTGCATTGTACCTTGTGTTCAAGCCCCATAACAGCTTCAGCCCACCCTAGACATGTTTCTGTTCTGAACCATAAATTAGGCTTTATAAAAAGTATTTTACTGAACATATGAAATGCTATGAACTATAGAAGATACTGCTGACTTTTTCTCAGATGTATTTACTGCATTACAGAAACCAGCATGACTTACAGAATTTCCTAATAAATTAAAAAAATTCTCTCTGTACTTGTTTATACTATTTCTGTACTTTGGCTGGGCCACATTTACCTCTCCTATAACACCTGCAGTATGCATTGCATATTCCTGACCCTACTTCTTTTTAAAACTTTCATGTAAATATGTGTGTATTTTTTTTACATCAATGTTATGTTATGTCAGTATACTGTATAATCTAGATACACTTTCAATCCTGCTTTACTGTTGCTACGATGTATGTAACCTTAGCTGAGCTTGCAGATGGTCAGAGCTGATCAGTGCTGTCACATGGTAAACAAAATAAAATAAATATATACATACACTTTGCTCATAAAACAGTTGTTTTCCAAAAGAACCACTAGGGAGTAGCATCTAAATGTACCATTTACAACTAGCTGTGAAGTCCTACATTTCCATTCAGATAACTAACAGTTCAATGCGAGTTTCCCTTCTACTGGTTATAAAATGACATTTTGACTGTAAGCAATATTCAAAACTTACTATGGAAAGAGGCAATTTAAATATGTTTTGACAACTGTTCATTCTGGTATAGACTGGAAAGCCATACTGGTGGTTTTCTCAGCAGCTGACCTTTTAGGAAATTCAAACTACACAATTTACAGACAAATGCACAAACATACTCAACAGCAGCTACAGGAAAATGTCTTGACAAGTTACATTTATTGGTACATGTCAGAATGATGGCCATGCATGCTGGTTGGTAAGCAGTAATGAATATTTCCCTTAAAGCTAGAATGCAAGTACACGGTGTTGTAATGTAGGGTAATGCCTGGGTAGTACACACACACACACACACACACACACATATATATATATATCTATATATATATATATATATATATATATATATATATATCAGTTATCAAGGATATCTACACCCTCCACCCACAAACACCCAGCCAAACAAATATCCTTTTTGAGCTACAGTTTTTGGACTTGCTTTTTCTTTACTTCTGTAAATATTAAAATGTATGCTGTTCCTAGAAAAGGCATCCATTTCAAAATCCAGAAAAAGTTCAGTTGTCAAGATGCTCCTTGCATGGAAACAGTAATGCTTTACTTCAGCAATGTAACTATGCATTACAGCTTTTGATATTTGGCTCAGTAGACGGGTATTAATGAAGTTATGAATTACTTTTTGTTACAAGTTTCCTTCTAATCTGCAGTCTTCATTTTTGAATTTGTCCTGCAATTCTTCTCATAAGCCTTTAGACACTGAAGCATTTAAGCACATCCTAAATTTACACAGAAGACTACATACAAATATGCTTGTTACATTATCAAATATATTTCACTTTAGTTTACTATGCAATGACACTAACTGTAAAACAAGCAGCAGACACCACATATGTTTTAATTAGGTAAAGAGTTATCAGATAAGAAATGTTGAAATTATTTTTTTACCAGACACCTTAAAGGTTATATTCTGTAGAAGACTGCTTTGTTATTGGATCCAAGTATTGCATTTGTGACGTCCCTTCTCCAGGCCAGAGCTCAAGGAGCCTCAATCCTCACCAGGAACACTGGTGGGGGAACATTCACTTTCAGAGAAATAAGACACACACAGTATTTTCAAATGCAGCTCTCAACACTAAGCACAATTTCCCTTAAGACCACACAGTCAACCCACTCCAGTACTGGGATTGGACATACTCTCTCTCTCTCTCCAGGCCCCAAATATGAATCCACACTGACTACTAAGGAGCTCTGTGTCCCTATTACAAGTAACTGATACACACACACACACACACACACACACACACACACACACACACACACACACACACACACACACACACATACACACACACACACACACACACACACACACACACACACACACACACACACACACACACACACACCTGGGAAAGGCTGGCACAAATTACTCACCCTACCTGCTCTACCCAAGCTATAAGGTAGTCTCACTGCCACCAGCCAGCTACTCTAAGGCTTTTAACATGGTATCCAATTATACTGAGTGAAATTAATACTAATACTAATACCAAAGGTAATGTTGACCAATGCAGCAAGACTTTCAGGAGCAGTCACAGTGCCACTAAATAAATATAAGTACTCTCAAAGGTTAAAATATTCTTTAAAAGACCTGCCACAATGAAAAGTTTAAATATATTTAATAATAAATAATAAAAGAACATGAAATACTGAATATCTATTTACAATAAATACCAGAGTTTCAGCCACAGGAAATATTAAAAATAACACAGATGGAAAGATTCACACTGATACAGAAAAACAATACTTAACTAATCTCACTATATTTTCCTGACTAATCTAAAGAATTACTTCCTGCTTACTTAATAAAACAAGGCGAGGTGATGTGGGTGAGTGGTCTTTCTTGTCAGGTTTCACAAACAGACTGCCCTGAGCCTTCAGTCTCATCTAGTATTAAAGTATCATTTCAGTACTGCATGACATCACATCTGGTCACCTGACTCTGATTCCCACACTACCCCTGTTACTAGAAACTGAGCTAGGATCTTGCACATATGTGTCACAATACACACACATAGAGCTTTGATAAAAATGTGTTACAGCATCTGGAAACTATAAAACCATTTCAACACATCCACCCTTCCAGGGTAGCAATTAGTTCACCACTAAGGACAATACAGCAGGATTCCTAGTCCTTGTTAAAGTGAAAGTCAAAAATCAAAGTTAAAGTAAACTTTATTATCATTTAGGACTACACAATAGGTTCATAGGTTCATAGGGTCATACTAGGCTATCTGCCCGAGGGCATTTACAAGCCTAGCCCATAGTTTTGTGGCTTACGCCACCCCTTTAGTATGGGGAACTATACCCATTATTTTGCTGTGCCTCTGTTGAGCAGTGACACTGAGGTAATCCCTGGGGTATATCTGCGATCTCCCATCCATTGGTCAAGATTTCTCTTGAACAAGGCCAGCGAGGTGCTCTGCCTCACATATACCGGGATTTTATTCCACAGCATAAGGAGTCTTTGTGTGATGAATCTATCCCTCCAGCACGTCCTATTAATAGCCGTGTCGAGGTTTAAGTCTCCCGCCCTTGTGGCTCTGACGGATCTAGATTTTTTGAGGTGAAGCATATTCATCAAATCTGGGTTTGACATGGCCTTGTATGTTAGGCAAAGGTCACCTCTGAGCAAGCGTGGCGACTGAATAGAGCTGGAGTTCTTTCAGTCGGGCAGCATAGGACAGATGTTTGAGACCCTTTATCCTTTTGGTGAGGAACTTTGTGGCCTCTCCAGCTGCTGCAAGTGTCGGGTCAGATACATTCGAATGGGGCATTGTACTCAATCATTGGTCTGATGAGTGATGAGTATAGGGAGACTATGACCTCCCTTGATCTAGATGAGAATCCCTTCATGATAAGGTGGGCAATGTAGAAGGTCTTCCTAACTACTTTAGCTACATGGGTGTCGAATGACAGACTACTATCAACCTGGGTCCCCAGGTCCCTGATAACTTCTTCTGTACTCAGTGGATTGCCACCTATTTGGTAGCTAGGGGTAACCTTGTTTTTCCCGAAGGGTATGACTATGCATTTTTGGCATTTAACTTTAGGCCATGGCTCTGGCACCAGTTATCCGTTTCTGTGAGACCCTTCTGAAGGATATCTGTGTCAGATGTGTTTTCTACTATGGCCCAGTTTGCAGTCATCTGCAAACTTTGTCAGCCATAACCCTCCTGTGTTTGCTTGTACTTCGGAAAAGTAGATGCCAAACAAGAGTGGGCCCAGGACTGAGCCCTGTGGTACACCACTTGTGACAGGCTTTGAGTCTGACATGGCGCCAGCAACTCTGACCCTGTGGGTTCTGTCACTCAGCCAGTTTGCAACCCATCTTGTGATGTATGGGTTAACATTTAAGCTGATGAGTTTTTCAATGATACCCAAGTGGGGTATTGTATCAAAGGCCTTCGCCAGATCGAGGTAGGCTGTATGGACTGCCTTTCCCTCATCAATGGCTTTGGTGACTGTTTCGAAAAGTCAACCAAGTTTAGAAGGCATGATCTGCCTTTGACAAAGCCAAACTGGGATGGATCCAAAGTCTGCAAATTCCCTATGTCTTTATTTATGAGGTCCATTATGATCCTCTCCATGGCTTTGCAGATAAGGCTTGTCAAGCTAATGGGCGGTAATTTCCAGGGTCGGTGGAGGCACCGCCTTTGTGAAGTGGGACCACAGTTGCAGTGCGCCACTCCTGGAGTGCGTATCCAGAGGTAAGACTATGACTAAACAGCTGTCCTAGCTGTGGGTTTAATTCTCGTTGAGTTCGTGGAGCACACAGCCGGGGACACCATCAGGTCCCATGGATGCTGTGTTTTTGCTTTGGAGAGAGCAGTTCTCACTTGGGCATTGGAGATGTTTGGGGGCTGCAATCGCTTGGTATAGATATCTCTCCTTTTGGGGAGGGGAGAAGTTTGCACTGAACCTGTCAGCCAGTATGTTGGCAATGTCTGTAGGATCAGTAATCTTCACATCATTTTGAACTAGTTCTGAGCATATCTGGGAGTTTCCTCCCAGGTTTCTAACATAGCTAAAGAAGGCCTTATGATTGTCTTTTGAGTCTTTAGCTATTTTTCTCTCAAAATTTGCTTTGGATGATTTTATGAGAGCTCTTAGTTTTTTACTTATAGTGATCAAGGGTGTCTTACCTTTTAAGGATTTTGCTCTATCTTGTAGTAGCTTCCTCCTTTTGTTGTAGAGTT
Source organism: Protopterus annectens (assembly GCF_019279795.1). Taxonomy (NCBI): domain Eukaryota; kingdom Metazoa; phylum Chordata; order Ceratodontiformes; family Protopteridae; genus Protopterus; species Protopterus annectens. The sequence continues at coordinate 395,187 of NC_056740.1, forward strand.
TGTTTATGGCTGGGGTCCACCAGAGTGGACGCTTGCCTTTGGTACAAAGAGTCTTTGTTTTGCTTGGGATTGCCTTATCCATGCAGTCCTGCAGGTGCTGGTAGAAGGCATTTGTAAGTGCAACATAAATGAAATTCCGAGCATCAACTCACCAGAGAGTACATAGGAAGCAAGCAAAACAAGAACAACAGTATAGCATTTCAATTTAAAAAAGATATAGGTTCATAAGTGTTTACTAGGATAACAACCACAAGGGCCTTTTTAAGCCTAGCCATGCATCCCAAATCTCTGACGAGTTCTGATACCCTTGATAAGTGTAAGCATGGGCCTTGGAGATGAACCATTCACAGGTTACCTGTTTGCATTAGAGACATAGGTGCCAAACCAGGGATGAATTTCCAGTTTCCTATCCAATTGTCCAAGTTGCACTTGAATTGGGTTAGGGAGGAACTCTGCTTCACATGGATGGGGAGCCTGTTCCATAGATGGGGTAGTCTCTGGGATACATACCTATCTCTCCAGCAGGCCCTATTTATATCACAGGCAAGGTTTAAGTCTCTAGAATGGGTAATTCTGGTACTGCTTGTTTTGTGGATATGCAGGAGGCCCATTAGAGTGAGGTCTGACTATGCCCTTTATGCCAGGCATAGATCTCCCCTCAAAAGCCTGTAGGAGATGGAATATAGGGATAGGGCCTTGAGGTGGTCTGCAAAGGACATATTACTTATGCCCTGTATTCTTTTAGTGAGGAACCTCTGTGGACATTCCAGTTGTTGAATATGCCTGGTTAGGTACATACCAAAATGTGGATTGTGCTCAATGACAGGTCTGATGAATGCCGAATACAGTGGAACAATGACTTCCTTGGACTTAGATGCGATACTTTTGTTTATATGTTGTGCAATATAGAATGGTTTCCTCACCACTGTAGACACGTGATGATCAAAGGCTAGATTACTATCTGTGTGTGTCCCTAAGTCCCTGACTGCTGGGTCAACTCTAAGGGGTGTGTTGTCAATATGATAGTTACCAGGGATGGATGACTTCCCAAAGGATATTATTATGCATTTCTTGGCATTTAGTCTTAGTCCATGGCTCTGACACCAGTTATTTGTCTGTGTCAGCCCCTCTTGCAGAACATTTGTGTCAGTATGAGATTCAATGATAGCTCCTAATTTGCAATCATCTGAAAATTTAGTCAGAGACCACTGACTTTGACGTTGACTTCTGAGAAGTAAATGCCAAAAAGGAGCAGTCCAAGGACTGATACCTGAGGAACTCTACTTGTGACTGGCCTCTTTGTAGAGGTGGACTGCCCAATTCTAACTTCCTGGGTCCTGTCAGTGAGCCAGTTGGCTATCCACTGGGTGACATACGGGTTTGTACCTAACGTCTTGAGTTTGTCAACAATGCCCAAGTGGGGTATTGTGTCAAATGCCTTGGCCAGGTCTAGGTAGGCAGTGTGAATGATTTTGCCCTCATCCATTGCTTTGTTGACCTTCTCAAAGAAGCCCACAAGGTTAAGTAGGCATGATCTGCCCTTGATGAAACCAAACTGGATTGGGTCCAGTGTCTGGAGGTTTACTATGTCTCTATTGATCATCTCCATGACAATTCTTTCCATTGCATTACATATAAGACTAGTGAGACTTATGGGTCTGTAGTTTCCAGGGTCTGTAGATGGCCCACCTTTGTGCAGAGGGATGACTGTTGCCTTTATCCATTCATGAGGCACAAAGCCAGTTTGGAGGCTACAGTTAAATACTAATTCCAGAGGCCCTGATAGGTCATGTTTCATGCTCTTTAGAAGGCATCCTGGTTTACTGTCTGTGCCCAATTGATGCACTGTTCTTTGTCTTAGAGAGAGCATTAAGGACCTGTTCCCTAGTGATAGTAGGGGGAGTTACAGTACATTTGATGATATTTCCTGAGGGAAAGTTGAGGGGGAGAGAGTAGTAAAGTTGGAGCTGAATTTATCAGCCAGGAGGTTTGCTACATCTTCTGGCTCAGTATAGGTGGCTCCATTTGCAATGAGCTCTGCACAAAATTGTGCATTGCCTTTGAGGTTGCTGACATAGCTAAAGAATGTTTTGTGGTTGTCCTTGGCCTGGGAGGTGAAATTTACCTCAAATTTGGCTTTGGTAGACTTTATTTGTCATCTGAGTTGTTTGTTTAGTTTGATGAGAGTGCTGTTATCCTTCTGGGTGCTGCACCTCCTAATTTTTGTCATGGTTTTCTTCCTCCTGTTATACATCCAATTGAGTTTGTGATTCCAACAGGGTGGCTTGTTTTTGAGTTAGTTCTGTACTTCTTCCTATTTGAGTACAGCTGCCTCTATACAGTTATTAACATGCTTGCAGAGGGTTTCTGTGAACAGTTGTGCATAGGCAGAAATGTTCTCAGGGTTTATAGGGGTGTGAAAGTTTGCCAGGTTCTCACTTAATAGTAGGAGGTTAGCCTTAGAATAGTTCCTGAATATTCCCGGTTGAGCTGGAGGTCTAGGTTGTATTTTACTTCAAAGGAGACCATGTTGTCATCTGACCTTACCAGGAAGGCATTACAGTAGGGGTCTACAGCACTCTCCCATATTAGTGAGAACCAAATCCAGTATGGTTCCACCCCTGGTTGGTGTACTGACTATCTGGTCCAGGAATTTTGTATTTACAGAATTCAGGAATCTCTGAGCATGTATGTTTGATGTCATACAGGATTCCCAGTTAATAGTGGGGTTATTAAAGTCACCCATAAACAAGGTATTGGGTTGGCTGGTTAGTGTTTCTAATAAGTTTAAATACATGGTATGGGTTTCCTGGGTCATAGAGGGGGACCTATAGCTTGCATAAAGTTGTATTGGATTTTACCAATACTGATATGAACATGGAGCAGCTCAAGTGCATTGTCTTGTTTTACCAGCCTTGAAGTATATTTATTTTTGATGTAAATAGAGACACTTCCACCTTTAGTCCCTCTCTGTGAAGTAGATGGTCTAAATGTGTGGAAGGCATTTTAACCTTGCACTGTTGGTGTGCTCTCCGCTGCTTTAAACCACATCTCAGAGACCGTTCAGAAGTCAGCATTCTCTAGGGTAAAGAGAGCTTCCAGGAGGTGGAGTTTTTTTGTTTAGGCTCCTAGCATTGAGCAGTAATACCTTTTAATTTTCTTGGTTTGATTTGATATGTCGGAAGTACTTTCAGTTTGGCATTGCCTAAAAAGGGACTATGGGGGAAGACAATGTTTTAGCTAACATTCAAAAGCCTAGAAGAGAGAGGTGCAGACCATCCCTTGCAAAGCAGCGTGGTCTGTTGACCATCTCCTTCCATGCTGACAAACACTGCACCCCCTTAGAATGACACCAGAAACTAAGCCAATTATTAATCTCAATCATCTTTTGTTCATATTGTGGCATCATCCTTGGAGAAGGTAAAATGCTGCTCAGTGCTAGGCTTATACCAGCCTGAGACACATATTCCAAGAGCTCTATGATGTCTCTCTTCATATAGTCTAGGGAGGTATGTCTCAGGTCATTTACTCCCACATGGACTATGACTGAGTCATATTGGTAATTGTGGTCCAATGACCTGAGTGCATGCGTAATGTGATGGATCTTAGATAATTTAGGGTTTGATAACCTACCAGATAGACACTGTATTGGCTTCAAACCGGTGTGCTTAATTAGTCATCTAGTGCACTCTGACCTATACTTCTCTTTCCTGTTTGCGAGTGTCATATAACATATATAGCAGTGTCTAGGGTAAGACTGGTTTGCCTTTTAGGCTATATTATAATACTTGAGGTCTGTCTAATCGAAAGGTATGGGTAACTTAATTAACCTGTTATGCTTAAAGGATTTGGCGGGTGTACTTTCCTGACCGTAATCCTACTACTATCTGCCTAAGCTCATCTGTCAGCAACAGCAGGTGTACCTTCTGCCTAGCTTCACCGTTGACAACGGCGGGTGTACTTTCCAGACCTGAATTTTACGAGTACTTCCCTAGCTCCACTGTCGGAAACTATCCTGCAAACTAGAGCTGATCATTTTTATTAGCGACTATCTTTAGAAGGGCAGTCTCTAATGTCCTGGCTATCTAGGTGATGCTGAGTGCTCCGCTTGCCCTATATATCTCTACTTTATACCGGCAACTACTCGGAAAGCTTGGATTGCTTTTTCTAAATTAACGATAGTCTCTACATTGGTAGTGTCTACCTTCCTGGCAATAGACCTGATGCTGAGTGGTCTTTTCTACCCTGCTATATGAACTTTTAATTTGTTGTTATCCTGTGTACTTTAGGTAAACCTCTGTGGGAGAAACAAGTGGTTTCAGGTAGCTGTTACCTGCACATTTTCATGAGAACTAGTACTAAACTAAGATTTTGTAGAGTATTTGCATACTGTCCTATTAGTGTATATTGTCAGAATAAGCTTGTTGAGATTATTGGATTGCCATCTATTTAACTATATGTAATTGCAAATGGTCTTTATGTCATGCACAAGAAGGCTTTAGTTTACATTGTAGTACTCTTACAATTTGTAAGTAGAAGGGAATCTCACCAGTCACATGTGCCTGCACATCGCTGCTTGCCTATTTAAAGTTTTCTGTTACTATCTGAAAATGCCAACTCAAGACTGAAACCATATCATCCTGAATTTGTATATATTACTGTTATAACTGTGTCTTTACCATGATTGTATTAACAGTACAATTGACATTAATGTTGCCATAATACCTAACTCATACTTGTGTTATTTTTTTCCAATCTTTCCTAGCTCTCTACCTCCTATTCCTGTTCTAGGGGACCTGCGTGGTCTTTAAGGAACCCTGACATTCTCTTTCAGCCATCCCAACGTCGGGTCAAAGAAACCTGCTACCCCAGAACTTTTTCCCAGTAACCAAAGGGATTGAGAAAGTATGTTCCACCCTAGGCCTGACCATTAAGCTTACTTTTTGTTTTGTACTTCACCAAGTGTAAAACGTACTTAAGATACTGGGTCAGGAAGCCAGCAGCCATACTTTCCCTGAATCTACTACTAACTTTCTCCCCTTGAACTGTACTATCTCAACCTCCTTTACCAACTAATATTATTACTGATAATTTGTTGTATTCTACTCTCTGTCCACTAGGTGGCACCCTACTTCAGCCTCGGGCTACAACTCTTACACCCCTTCCCTAACATCTTTCTCAGATTACACTCTGTTTCATCCCTTGACTAGTGGCTAATCCTCCTGTTGTATTTCACTCCTCTTACCTTTCTCTCCTGACCATCGTGCTACATTTTGTATTCTTACCATTTCACTTTCCTTTTGCCTCTCAACTGCTTTCCCTCACTCTACTTACCTGGTAATTTTTGAATGCCTCGGGAATCTGCTGTTCTCTGATTGTCTCCATAGAATCTTCCTTTACCTGCTGTAACCCGCTCCATTCACCCTGCGGGCTCACTCCGCTTCCCTACCCTACCCCCAATTACCACCCACCCCCCAGTGGTCCTACACTTAAACATCCTTAGCCACACCCACTTCTGGACTATCGAATAGCTGTCAAGCACTCATAGTTTAAACACCTTCACACCCATTCCCATACTGAAACTAATCTCTATTACTCCTTAAACATTCCTATACTCTACACTATCACTCTACCTATCTACAAACTTCTGACTATATTCTGTACTTTCCCTCACCATGCCCTTAACTATCAAACCCAGACTTTTAAATCTATTTCTTTCACTTACAACACTTTCCATTCTTTCTATACCCTATATACTTACCTGCTATGAAACTCTACAGTATACCACAACTCACCAACCCCTAAAACAAACATTACTATTAAGTCAGCTTTCCTTCCACAGCCATTCCAACATAAGATCTACCTCAACCTATCTCACACAAAAGTATCACAGAGTAGCCCATTTTACTTACCTCCAATATAGGAAATCACAAAATAACTTCTGCAAACTTCTAAAACCTTCTTATAGTACTCAGAAACTATCTCTCCTTCATGGGGACATTCACCCCAAACCAGGACCAAATAGCACTACCCCTATAAACCCCCTAGCACCACATCCATCCTCACCCTGCACTGCCTGCAAAACACCAAATTCTCTACTCATAGCTCATCTCAATATAACGAGCCTAAACAATAAAGTTAGCCAACTTCATGCTTTACTTGATACACACTCATTTGATATATTATGCTTAACAGAAACCTGGCTCAAGCCAGTAACAAAGGATAATGAAATAACTCCTCCGGGATATAATATTCTTAGAAAAGACCGAATATCCAAAAAGGGTGGTTGGGTAGCATTTCTATACAAATCCACTCTACAGGTTACTTCACTAGAAGTACAACCACCTCTAAATAACAATGGTGAAATACTTATCTCCAAGCTCCAGGTTAATGCTAATAAATCTATATATATAATATGCTCCTACCTACCTCCAGGCAATAACATCAGCATCCTAGAAAGTATTCACTGCTGGCTTTCTACATCCTTCCCACAGGAAACCATTGTACTTGGTGACTTTAATATAGACTGGAACACCTGTACTTCACACAAACCCACAATCCATATAAACCTTTATGGCTACTCCCAATTAATTACCTCCCCTACCAGAATCCATAAACCCAGTGGCAAAGAAAGTACCTTAGACTGGATCCTAACAGCCATCCTCTCTCTTAAGTAGGTATCCTTCCTGATGACATCAGTGACCACTTATTTACCTATATAACTAGACAAAAAACCTTTATCCCAAACCAAACTACCATCAAAACCACCCGGAACAAAAAACATTTCAATCCATCAAACTTCCAGGCAGAACTTCAAGCCTGTAACTGGTCACCCTTAAAACTACTCCCTCTTGAGGAAGCAGTATCCTATTTTAACTCTAAATTCTTACAAATCTTGGAATACCATGCCCCCTCATGCTCAATAAGAACTAGAAGTAAAGCAGCCCCATGGCTCACTAAAGAGACTAGGCAACAAATCCGATTAAGAAATAAAATCTGGTCCAAATGGAGAAATACTAAAGACCCAATTGATCGTCAATACTTCAGACAGCTAAGAAATGCTACCAAAAATCAATACTTCTGGATAAAAACAATTATTTTAAACTCCAGCAAAAGCAACAACAAAATCCACAAACCTTCTGGTCAGGCATCAATAGACTTTTATACCCAGGCCACTCCAAAACACCAACCCCATCAGATCTCTCTCTTCACACTGCCAACCAGATTGCTGATGCTTTTAATATCTTCTTTGCTGAAACAGCCCAATCTTTAGCAAACACCTTACCTCCTACTACTTCTATCCTCTCACCCTCCCTACCAAGCATACCCTTGACCTTTCAACTTAAACCTGTTCCAACATCCCTCATCTATACTTTACTTCATAAACTTAAACCATGCACTCCCTCAGCTGATCTCCTACCTGCTGAATACCTTCAATCTGCAGCTAAAGTACTAGCCTATCCCATTTCTATCCTAATTAACAGAACACTCACTGAAGGGTACATTCCTTCTCTCTGGAAAATTTCTCACATTATCCCACTCCACAAAGGTGGTAACTCAACTGTACTCTCTAACTTTCGACCAATAGCCCTTCTTTCTCCTCTAGCCAAGATCAAGGAAAAATACATCCACCAACAACTTCTTGACCACCTTCTCCAAAATAACCTACTTTCTGACTGTCAGCATGGTTTTAGACCTTTCCATAGTACCACCACTGCTCTCCTGTCCTTTACAGACCATATTAATCATCATTGTAATAATAACATGCTCTCCTCTGCACTCTTCTTAGACCTATCCAAAGATTTTGATATGGTTAATCATCAAATACTTCTTAACATACTCAAATCTTTCTCACTTGATTCACAGGCATTACTATGGTTTAAGTCCTACTTACATAATAAACAACAGGCTGTCCTATGGGACAATCAACTGTCCAAACATCTCCCTATTACCCTGGGTGTCCCTCAAGGCTATATCCTCGGACCTCTACTTTTCTCTATATTCATAAATGACCTTAGTATAAATCTACCTCTGGCTACCTGCATACAATATGCAGACGACTCCACTTTAATTTGTAAAGCCCCAACTGCTTCTGAACTCCAATCCATCACCCAAACAGTATTTAACCTAGAGGAAAACTGGTTCCAACAACGATGCCTCTTCCTAAATGCCAAAAAAAAAAAACTATTGCTATTTACTCCAACTCTAAAATCCACCCCACTACATTTCACTATTACATCCAATAATGGTATAATTATAGCTACTGACCCTACTACCAAACTCTTAGGTATAACAATCGACCACAACCTTAACTTTGACTCACACATCAACTCTACTATTAAAACAGTAAACAGAAAACTTGGTTCCTTATATAGGATAAAACCTTTCCTTACCCCTGAAGCTAAAACTACCATTGCCCAGACCCATCTGATCTCTACTCTCCTCTATGCCTCCCCCATTTATACTAATCTTTCCAAAAGTAGCCTTAATAAGCTAATCACTTCCTATAACAATATTGCCAGATTTGCTACTGGCTCCCCATTGTCAAAATCTCAAACAGCTAGGATGGCTAGAAATGCAAAATAAGCTAGAGTTTCAACAACTCACCATTACGCATAAGATTCTGTACCATCCTAGTAATACTTCTATTCTCAGTAGCCTCATCTTCTCTTTGCTCAGCAAATAAACTACTGGTCACCATCCAGAAATCCCACAACAGAGCAGGTGATTCTCTTTTCTCAAACTCTGTGGGGAAGACTTGGAATAGGCTTCCCAGCATACTTGCATCTCAGTCATCATTACCACTCTTCCAAAAGCAACTAAAAATCTTCCTAAAAACACAATGGCTATGCCCTTGTACTAACCCGGACTGATACTCCCAGTACAACATCACTGTATACCTTGCACCCAAAACCCATAGTGTGGAATGAGTAATCTTTCACTTAACCCCCCCTTTTTTACTTTCCTACTCCCAAGGAAATATCACTGTATTTGATCTTTGTATACTCATTTGGCTATTAGCAAAACTCTACAATCTGTATACAGACTAACTATCTTTTTACTATGAATATAACATTCTGTTTTAAATGCATATACACAAACTCTCTTGTGCATTAAGTTATACTTTAAGACTACCTGAATTCACTTTTTAAAATCTGTGCCTTCATTCCTAACATACAGTATGTTGAATATCATACCCTTTACCATGTAAATAGTACTATATTGCTATATTAAACTCTGTACTCACTAATGTCATACCCTTTACTATGTAAATAGGACTATATCGATAGTACTGTACTGCTGTGGTAAACTCTGTACTCTCTGTCTCTATAGTACTGTACCCCTGTCATAAACTCTGTGCTCACTTCTCTCAATATTAAGTTCTTATTTGAAAATTCTTCTTTTTTTCTTTTATGCTGATCTGTATTATTTACTTAATGTGGAGCTTATCTCTCCCGGCCTCTACTGAAAATGGACATGTATCCAGTTGGACTAGCCCAGTTAACAAATGTAAAATAAATAAATAAATAAATTAGCCCTGATAAGCAACTGACCATAACTTTCTCCTTATTCAGCCTGGTGAGAGGGACATCAGTGTGCCTCATGATAGAGTCCCAAATGACTAGAATGTTGGATTGTGTGTTAACTTGCCTTATGGGCTTAGACGTAGAGGCTCCATGAGATGTAGCTCCATGTGTTGATGTATGTGTTGTTTTGAAAGAGTATTTTGGGGGCTGCTGAGGGTATTTCTTATATGTACTTTATCTAGGAGGTCTTTGTGGTTTAGGAAGGTTATATGTAAGTGCTCCAGTATATGTGGGTCTATATGTCTGCTTTGAATTGTGTGTGATGGGTGCGGCATGTGTACTACTGACAACCTTATTGACATTAGGAGTAGTTTTATGTGGGAACTTTGCCTCCAGTGACGTTGTGTAAATACATCTCTCACATACCATATCAGTTTGTTTGAGAATTGACTGGTTGTCAGTAAACATGAGGCAATTTCTCCATTGCCTCAGGATGCTCATATCCACCAAGCCAGTAGTGGAAACAGTAGGAAAGTTTATATTCATGGCAACAGACCCTTTTTTATTGATTAGACTGTTGGTGTGAGAATATCAATCACTGTTAGAAGTATCTGGTTTGCAACTATGTGGACAGTGCTTGTCACTGCCAACCAGTTGTCCTGTGTGCAACTAGATATTGGAGAAATTTCAATTGTGCTTTTACAGGAAAAATGTCACTCAAGGTATCTGAGTCTGTACAGAACACTGCCAAATACCTGAGGAGAAACTAATATGTAGACCCTGAAAATTTAAAGATGAAGTATCTAGGCAGATATTTTGAAGTTAGAAACAAATCAAGCAGTATTTACTGAAAACAAAGAATTAGCTTGTCAAGAATGATGAAAAAGATGGGAGTTGCATGAATGGCTACTGCCTGGCTACTACTAATGCTGGTCTCACCACAGCTTCACTCTGTTGGGATACAATACTCCTTTGCTTTTCTCACCAGAAGCCAAATGTTAGCACCAATCCGAAGAAGAGAAAAAGGCTACAGCCTGTTTGGTGATCCACAGTCTTGTCCCAGATGCTGCAGAGTTCTGTAGGCTTGCAGCTTTTCCTGGTAGATGCCTCAAATAGCAATTAGACCAGTCAGGTACATTAAGCACAGACACTCACTCTCCAACCAGAAAGAGTCAGGAAACAATCCACTCTGCTCCTACTCTCACCAGGATCAGAATATAAGCGCAAATTCCAAGCTGTCACCTATAAACAGTTATTAGGCTTTCTGGCGATCAACAGTCTCCTGGAAATAATGTCACTGTACTCCCAAGAGAATTAGTGAGAGGCAGAATGTTCAATACAAGACCCACAGAAGGCAAAACAAATCAATAATAATAGCAAAAACACACAAGCCCCACAAGTCATAAGAAGAATACTGTACATAGCAGCATGACAATGTAGGATTGCACAAGTTAAGATTGTCCTGCTTTGTTCATCTGTATCAGACAAACAGCAGACAATTGCACATGAATAAGAAAGTATAATACTACATCAATGAATAAAAAAAGATATTGCACACTTTTCAGCTGAGCAACGTACTGTGAATGATTACTGACTAAATAATCGGTGGCTGGTATCAGAGTTTATAAGTCTTAACACTGTTGGGTAATAGCTGTTTAAGTATTTGGTGGTCCTCCAGCAGATACTCTGATACCTCTTGCCCAAAGACAGTTGTGTAAACCAGACGCGTTTGCAGGGTGACAGGGGTCACAAATTATTTTCGATGCACATTTAGTGCTTCTTGCTGCAAAGAGTTCTGGATTGATGGTAAGTTTGTGCCCATGATATTTTCACAGACCCTGCATCCCTGGCTGCACTCACACCTGTGAGATACAATCTTTATGGCTTATACCAGGTAATTTAATTTCAAGTTATTTTTCAAAGTTAGCTGCACTGAGATTAATATTTTCCAGTATCCTCTGTTGCAATATATTCATTTCAACAGTTACAATACAGTCTGACATACAGGTGTATTCCTTTTCTGTCCAGCAGGACCCACTGTTGGTACACATTTTTAACACAAGCAACTTTACAAATACATTTTCAACACAAGCATCTGTACAAATCAGTTTGATATTCAAATGACATAAAATTCTTTACAGAACTCCAGCTAGCTATGGTGGCATACATTAAACATCCACTGCCCTACTTCTCCTGGCACAGCTGGCACTACCTCACATTATCACATCATTACTCAGCACATCAGACAAAAATGACAAACACAACATGCACTGTAAAAAACTTTGCTCACAATATTACTCATACAACTGAGCAACTGACTGAAAGGAAGGGCAACATGGGGGACCAGGTTTAAGGTTTCTTTGTCAGATCTCCAGATTAGTATCCTGATCTTTGGATAAACTTTGTGTGGTGTTTGCATGCTTTACCCATGTCATTGAAAGTTTTCTCCAGGTACTCTGTTTTTTCATAAAATCTGTTGCTTGGCTGTTTTTGCTTGGCTACTTTAAACTCTCAATGTACTGCATTTAATCTTCCCCTTGTGGCCTGAGTTGTGGCTCAAAACATCCTTGGAGGATTAGTTTGGTATTTATATGTTTCATAAAAACAAAGCAAATAAACATCCAATTTCAATGAAAATATATTGCCTTCCATGAGGTTGCGCTATCTCATAATAAGTTATGCTAAGTAAGGAGGTGCAGAGGTGAAACACTTTGCAAGGAGAACTTGTTTTCGCTTTACCAAGGCTTTAAATATTTCTTTTTTTGTTTTGTTTGTTTCATTTAAAAGCCAAATTTCACTTAAAGATGTCACTTTGCAAGGTCTAGATGAAAGGAACCATGGTCTTTAGCTCACCTGAATGATAAATGAATGAATAACTAATCATGACAAACTCTTCAGATGTGGATTATGGCACAATGATTCAATATGTTTGAAATTCTAGCCTAACAGTCATACATCCTAGTTACTTAAGAGTGAGGGTTTGCGGATGAGAGTTAAAGTATGATCATAACCCTTGATTATAGCCTAAAGCTTAGTATTTTCTCCATTATAAAAAGGTATGTTTTAATGCGCACTTGTAAGAAACCACATTGAGTGGATCATTTTAGGACAAAGGAATATACCAGCAAGTGTGAATAATAATGAAGGCATGTATCCAGCTGTAAATTAAACTAAGCTTTCTCTCTCACAAATGAATGGAAGATGTTTAAGAGTGAGCCTTTCGTCCCTAACCCCTGTTATAACTCTGTGATTACACTTTTTGCCAACATTCACTTTCACATGTATAACCAGGTTATGTCATAAGAAACTATTATGCCAGAATGCTGGGTCCATGATCATCAAACATAAGAATAAACTTGCTTCACAGCCCAGTAAATGAGCAAGTGGTTACAGATATTGTGCCTTTTATATAGGACTACAAAAGTAAAAGGATACAAGAATGGCACTAAAAAATGTATGTGAAAGGAGTGGACTCAAGTAAATCTGAGCACAACACTTTTTTAATGTGAAGGTTCCATCCAAGTTGTTCTTATGATATTTAGGCAAGCGTAATAGTTAAAGCCATAACACTTCACAATCATACATTTGATTAATGACAGGAAACACAAGACCATCAGATTTAGCTTTCAACTACCCAGTAGTGTACAGGGAACCAGACTGCTTGGCATTCTGACAGAAATTAGAAGCACCAATATTTAAAAGACAGGTACCCATATATCATGCCCCCTTTCTCAGAAGCAAAGGCCATTACAGTCTTTTCAGATGGGCTGTTACACATATGTTGGCCTCGAAGCACTGCTCACACCACAGTCTAGTCAACTTCAACCTTTCATTTTGCTTTGTCCCTGAGACAGGGTAACAGCTGTGGTTATAACTCTAGCATTAACAGTTAAAACTACAACAAATAATCATCACAAATCTTATCTACAAAACAATGGGATGCATTATTACAGACCTCATAAGCCCCAACAATGACAGACTAAAGTCCACTGATTCAAATCAGTTTGGGTTTCTGAAGTGTAGGCCTTGCCTGCTTAATCTACATTACTTCCTTGACAAAGTCACACAGTCTTCTTTGAAGACAAATCAGTGTACACAGTGTATCACAATCTATCTGAGGTCATTAACAACATTCCATATTCATGCATCACAGACAAGCTAATCTAACTATATATATGAACATTAACCAATGGCTGGCAAACTGGCTCACAGACAGAACACACAAAAATTAAGATTGGAGGCATGCTGTCTTCCAAAACATTTGTCACTAGTGGTGTCCCAACAGGGAGGGCATCACAGAGAGAGTCTCCTAGATCTGCTAGAATAAGGACACTCATTCACCTACCTACTTAACTGAATAAACTACTTGAAACTTCAACAAAGTGTGTTTATTACTTCCAAAGAGAGGGCATCGGGGGTGGGGGGGGGGGACTCCTATCTCTGCTAGCTAAAGTGAATTTTAGCTGAACTAATCCTTGTACTCAGTTACAAACACCATTAAGAGAAAAAAATTATTAACTCAAGGAACTTAACCAAAAAAGGCTATCACAAGACACTAAGCTTTCAATATCCATTCACAACAACATTCCTTCTAAAGGTATCCCAAACACCTGTGGAAACTAAAAATCCAACTAGTTGTACAGACATCAAACAAAGTACAAGTAGAAGAATTTATCATTAAATATTCCATAGGCACCCTTCACTTCTAGACTTTTTAAATACATTTCTTCAGCTGCCCACTATCACTTCATTTATAAAAAACATTTCAACATAATCACATTTACTCACCGTTCCTTTTTACTTTACAACCATAACAGCAAACAAGATTGAGAAATTAACAGACCAAATATGTGGTGACTTACCACCTGGTTTAGATGAACTTTAATCCTGGTTTATTAAATTATGTCAGGTTCATTTACCCTCCTGCAACATGTACAATGAATGCCTCTGTAGCCACACAAGTCCTATTATACTGAAGCAAGCCGTTGGAACCCCCCCCCTCAGAGGTTATAAGACCCCTGTCTACCAGTGATTTTAGGTCCAATTCCATTCTACGCACCCTTTCAAAAATTCATGAAAAGTCAGTTTACATCCAAATGTTAACTTTTATTTAGAAATACAATTTGTTCCTCCCACCATGGTTTTGTATGGACAGAGGTACAATAACAGCACTACATACCTTAACTGAGAACATTTTATGTCCCTCCCACCATGGTTTTGTATGGACAGAGGTACAATAACAGCACTACATACATTAACTGAGGACATTTTATATTCCCCCCACCATGCTTTTTTATGGACAGAGGTACAATAACAGCACTACATACTTTAACTGAGGACATCTTATGTTCCTTCCACCATGGTTTTGTATGGACAGAGGTACAATAACAGCACTACATACCTTAAATGAGGAAATTTTATGTTCCTCCCACCATGGTTTTGAATGGACAGAGGTACAACAGCACTACACACATTAACTGAGGACATTTTATATTTCTCCCACCATGCTTTTGTATGGACAGAGGTACAATAACAGCACTACACACCTTAACAGAGGACATTTTATGTTCTTCCCACCATGGTTTTGTATGGACAGAGGTACAACAACAACACTACATACCTTAACTGAGAACATTTTATGTTCCTCCCACCATGGTTTTGTATGGACAGAGGTACAATAACAGGACAACACACCTTAACAGAGGACATTTTATGTTGATCCCACCATGTTTTTTTATCGACAGAGGTACAATAACAGCACTACATACATTAACTGAGGACATTATATGTTCCTCCCACCATGGTTTTGTATGGACAGAAGTACAATAACAGCACTACATACCTTTACTGAGGACATTTTATGTTCCTCCCGCCATGGTTTTGTATGGACAGAGGTACAATAACAGCACTACATACCTTAACTGAGGACATTTTATGTTCCTCCCACCATGGTTTTGTATGGACAGAGGTACAATAACAGGACTACACACCTTAACAGAGGACATTTTATGTTGATCCCACCATGTTTTTTTATGGACAGAGGTACAATAACAGCACTACATACATTAACTGAGGACATTTTATGTTCCTCCCACCATGGTTTTGTATGGACAGAGGTACAATATCAGCACAACATACCTTAACTGAGGACATTTTATGTTCCTCCCACCATGGTTTTGTATGGACAGAGGTACAATAACAGCACTACATATCTTAACTGAGGACATTTTATGTTCCTCCCACCATGGTTTTGTATGGACAGAGTTACAGTATCAGCACAACATACCTTAACTGAGGACATTTTATGTTCCTCCCACCATGGTTTTGTATGGACAGAGGTACAATAACAGCACTACATATCTTAACTGAGGACATTTTATGTTCCTCCCACCATGTTTGTGTATGGACAGAGGTACAATAACAGCACTACATTCCTTAACTGAGGACATTCTATGTTCCTCCCACCATGGTTTTGTATGGACAGAGGTACAACAGCACTACACACATTAACTGAGGACATTTTATGTTCCTCCCATTATGGTTTTCTATGGACAGAGGTACAATAACAGCACTACATACCTTAACTGAGGACATTTTATGTTCCTCCCATTATGGTTTTCTATGGATAGAGGTACAATAACAGCACTACATACCTTAACTGAGGACATTTTATGTTCCACCATGGTATTGTATGGACAGAGGTACAACAACAGCACTACATACCTTAATTTCCTTTAAAACTGCTTTTTTGTATCTGAACTGTTATTTGCACTTTAAAGTTTCCATTTGTTGCTAAATGTACCTGTAGGCTACACACTCAAGTGCGCTAGCCGATTTAAAGCATTTATAAGCATTTATTGACTGTGTTTCTCTACTGTCTGTAAAAAAAAGAAAAAAAACAAAAAAAATCTCTTGTTTCCTGCTTTTACTGAGCTAGAATAGTCCAGTATCAGAGCTTGCTGATCTCTGGGCTATGTCTTGGTTCCTGTAACTGTTCCATATCCATACTTGGAAAAGAGGAAGCTTCTTTGTTCACCAGTGGGAGTGGGGAGCACTGAGCAAGCCTATTTGCCCATTTTGGAGTGGTCTCAGCCAGTAACTAGAAGTCGATTGGCCATTTTGGGTCAATTCCTAACTTTTTTCAACCCCCTGCTATAAAGCATGCTTCGCGTGCTTTAGCGCGATTTAGCGCAGAGTTGCCACAGGAGCACACAAGAGCAGCGGCGGTTAATCAAGGTTAAACTATTCAGGCTACCTAAAGTCCACTCTTCATTTTTTCCCTTAGAACAGTTCTTCTTAAACTCTGCTTGTAATCTAACCAGCCTATTTTCTATCTGAAAAGGTTAGCTCTACTTGATTTCAAAGTAGTCTATTTCTCTATCTGGAAAGCTTAGCACTTGCTCCTAAAGAACTTTTTACTCAGATATAGCACTTTTTTTATACATAGTACCCCACCAGCCTAAAACCCCTTTTTAGATCACCCACATCCCTCAAAGTCGTTTTCGAACCCAATTACACAAGAAAGTTTTTTTTTTTTTTCCTTCTAGCATGTCGGGGGGTCAGTTGTTAGCGTCCTCTCCTGCTCAGCTGGTGAACCTGGGAATATTGAGGCAATGTTACAATTGCCTCATGTACATAGACAACCCTCTCCTTCTCCCACAAAACACAAATACATGCGAGAGATGCAACTATCTAACCAAACTGGAGGCTGAGCTCTCTCAACATAAGACTGGCAAGACCAGACAGGAGGAGAAGGTAACCTCACACACCACAAACCCAGTCTCACATAGTACTATCATAACTTCAAATCATACACATAAACACACAAAGACATACTTGGAGGCTCTGATCAAAATCTACCAAAACAGCAGAGGCCACCAAAGCAGACACCCAAACAACTGCCACCTCATGACAAAACACATGCAACACATAGATCACAAAGTCAGTGTGCCAAACAGTCACAGCCCTTAAGGCCAAACACAATGCCAGACACACTCATAGGTGACTCCATAGTCAGACACACTGACACCCCACTCACCAGATTGAGTAAGGAGAAGGTCACAGTAAGCTGCCTGTCGGGCGCTAGAATCCGACACATAACGCAAGCACTCAGGTCACTCAACAGCAAGTACAAGTATGACTCAGTCATTGTCCATGCTGGTGTGAATGACCTGAGACGTACCTCCCTGGACTACATGAAAAGAGACATAGAGGAGCTCTCTGATTATGTAACCCAGGCTGGTATGACCCTGACCCTGTGCAGTATCCTACCTTCACCAAGAATGATGCCACAATACAGAGACAAGATGATCAGCTTTAATAATTGGCTTAATTTCTGGTGTCATTCAAAGGGGATCCAATGTCTGTCTGCCTGGGATGACATGCTGGACAAGCCACGCTGCTTCGCAAGGGACGGCTTGCACCTGTCACCCCTAGGCTTCCGGATATTGACAAAGGCTCTTGCCACCCCCATAGTGCCTTTTTTAGGCAAGGCTCAAATTCTAAACCTACCACCCTAGAACACAAAAAAGAAAAAATACTAAGGGTAATGCTGCTCAATGCCAGAAGTCTCATCCTCAAGATGCACGCACTCGAAGCCCTTCTCAGTATGGAGAACATCGATGTCTGTGCTGTGACTGAAACTTGGTTCAAGGCTCCTGAGAGCACCCCAGCACTATCAGTTTTTACCTCATATCATGCGTTCCGGCCCCAAAATCCGGACCACACCACAAAAGGAGGGGGGGTATCCATATTCATCAAGGATACCCACACCTCCAGGTTGGTGGCAACGCATGAAGCCTCGGAGACCATCCAGGTGCAATTAACCATAGGCAAGACTGCTCTGCAATTTGTAGCTTGTTACAGGCCACCCTCTCAATCTCAGGAAACTCACACAGCTTTCCTGAAGACACTGGAGGGTATAAATGTATCTCCAAACACCATCATATTAGGAGATTTCAACTACCCAAATATAGACTGGGATCATTACTCAAGCTCCAACACTCTAGCCCAAAGGTTCCTAGAGTTCATAAACTCTAATGCCATGGAACAACTAGTCACCATCCCCACAAGAGGTCAACTGAATCCACCAAGAACCATTTGGATCATTGTTTTGAAGAAACTTCGCTGACGAGTGAAAGCGCTCAACAATAATCTTGTGGATATACATTAAATACGTATTGTTTTTATCCTGTGACCGGTGGATTTATTTTGCTATTGTAGCTGTGTCAGGTACTGTCCATTTGGTTTATAAGTGGTGAGGAATCCCCACAAGAGGAGAAAACATACTAGATCTCATCATCACAAACATGGGGACAAAATGTTCAACACCGGAAGTATATCCATCATTGGTGAGATCAGATCATAAACTAATCTCACTGGAAGTCCATATCCCACCCCCACCCAAGACAAATAAGATCACAGTGAAGAACTTCTCAAAAGCCGACTTCACACTTCTTAAGACTGGTGTGGTATCCTTCAAAGCCCCCGAGCCAATGGAAACCACTACCCAAGCCGCTGAATCACTTGCAAATGCCTTCTACCAGCACCTCCAGGACTGCATGGATCAGGCAATCCCAAATAAAACAAAGACCCTTACCACCAAAGGCAAGCGCCCAGTCTGGTGGACCCCAGCCATAAACAAGCTCTACAATAAAAGGAGAAAGCTACTACAAGATAGAGCAAAATCCTTAAAAGGGAAGACATCCTTGATCATTATAAGTAAAAAACTACGATCACTCATAAAATCATCCAAAGCAAATTTTGAGAGAAAAGTCGCCAAAGACACAAAAGACAATCATAAGGCCTTTTTTAGCTATGTTAGAAACCTGGGTGGAAACTCCCAGATATGCTCAGAATTAGTTCAAAATGATGCAAAAATCACTGAACCAACAGACATTGCCAACATACTGGCTGACAGGTTCAGTGCAAATCCCCCCCCCCCCCAGAAGGAGAGATACCTATCCCAGTGAAATGTAGCCTCCCAACATCTCATATGTACAAGTGAAAACTGCTCTCTCCAAGGCAAAAAACACAGCATCTATGGGACCAGATGGTGTCCCAGGCTGTCTGCTCCACGAACTCAATGAGGAATTAAACCCGCATTTAAGGCAGCTGTTTAATCTTAGCCTCACCTCAGGATACGTACCCAAGGAGTGGCGATGGCAACTGTGGTCCCACTTCACAAAGGCTGTGTTTCCACGGACCCTGGAAATTACCGCCCATTAGCTTAACAAGCCTGGTCTGCAAAGCTATGGAGAGGATCATAATAGAACTCATAAATAAAGACATAGGGGACTTAGAGACATTGGATCAAACCCAGTTTGGCTTTGTCAAAGGCAGATCATGCCTTTTAAACTTGGTTGACTTTTTCAAAACAGTCTCAAAGGCCATTGATGAGGGCAAGGCAGTCCACACAGCCTACCTGGACCTTGCAAAAGCTTGACACAATACCCCACTCGGGTATCATTGAAAAACTCACCAGCCTAAATGTAAACCCATATGTCAGAAGATGGGTTGCAAACTGGCTAAGTGACAGAACCCACAGGGTCAGAGTTGCTGGCGCCATGTCAGACTCCAAGCCGGTCACAAGTGATGTCCCACAGGGCTCAGTCCTGGGCCCCCTCTTGTTTGGCATCTACTTTTCAGAAGTACAGGCAAACACAGGAGGATTATGGCTGACAAAGTTTGCAGATGACTGCAAACTGGGTGCCATAGTTGAAAACACATCAGACACAGATATCCTTCAGAAGGGTCTCATAGAAATGGATAACTGGTGCCTGAGCCATGGCCTAAAGTTAAATGCCAAAAAATGCATAGTCATACCCTTCGGAAAAAACAAGGTTACCCCTAGCTACCATATAGGTGGCTGGGTCAACTCTAAGGGGTGTGTTGTCAATATGATAGTTACCAGGGATGGATGACTTCCCAAAGGATATTATTATGCATTTCTTGGCATTTAGTCTTAGTCCATGGCTCTGACACCAGTTATTTGTCTGTGTCAGCCCCTCTTGCAGAACATTTGTGTCAGTATGAGATTCAATGATAGCTCCTAATTTGCAATCATCTGAAAATTTAGTCAGAGACCACTGACTTTGACGTTGACTTCTGAGAAGTAAATGCCAAAAAGGAGCAGTCCAAGGACTGATACCTGAGGAACTCTACTTGTGACTGGCCTCTTTGTAGAGGTGGACTGCCCAATTCTAACTTCCTGGGTCCTGTCAGTGAGCCAGTTGGCTATCCACTGGGTGACATACGGGTTTGTACCTAACGCCTTGAGTTTGTCAACAATGCCCAAGTGGGGTATTGTGTCAAATGCCTTGGCCAGGTCTAGGTAGGCAGTGTGAATGATTTTGCCCTCATCCATTGCTTTGTTGACCTTCTCAAAGAAGCCCACAAGGTTAAGTAGGCATGATCTGCCCTTGATGAAACCAAACTGGATTGGGTCCAGTGTCTGGAGGTTTACTATGTCTCTATTGATCATCTCCATGACAATTCTTTCCATTGCATTACATATAAGACTAGTGAGACTTATGGGTCTGTAGTTTCCAGGGTCTGTAGATGGCCCACCTTTGTGCAGAGGGATGACTGTTGCCTTTATCCATTCATGAGGCACAAAGCCAGTTTGGAGGCTACAGTTAAATACTAATTCCAGAGGCCCTGATAGGTCATGTTTCATGCTCTTTAGAAGGCATCCTGGTTTACTGTCTGTGCCCAATTGATGCACTGTTCTTTGTCTTAGAGAGAGCATTAAGGACCTGTTCCCTAGTGATAGTAGGGGGAGTTACAGTACATTTGATGATATTTCCTGAGGGAAAGTTGAGGGGGAGAGAGTAGTAAAGTTGGAGCTGAATTTATCAGCCAGGAGGTTTGCTACATCTTCTGGCTCAGTATAGGTGGCTCCATTTGCAATGAGCTCTGCACAAAATTGTGCATTGCCTTTGAGGTTGCTGACATAGCTAAAGAATGTTTTGTGGTTGTCCTTGGCCTGGGAGGTGAAATTTACCTCAAATTTGGCTTTGGTAGACTTTATTTGTCATCTGAGTTGTTTGTTTAGTTTGATGAGAGTGCTGTTATCCTTCTGGGTGCTGCACCTCCCTAATTTTTGTCATGGTTTTCTTCCTCCTGTTATACATCCAATTGAGTTTGTGATTCCAACAGGGTGGCTTGTTTTTTGAGTTAGTTCTGTACTTCTTCCTATTTGAGTACAGCTGCCTCTATACAGTTATTAACATGCTTGCAGAGGGTTTCTGTGAACAGTTGTGCATAGGCAGAAATGTTCTCAGGGTTTATAGGGGTGTGAAAGTTTGCCAGGTTCTCACTTAATAGTAGGAGGTTAGCCTTAGAATAGTTCCTGAATATTCCCGGTTGAGCTGGAGGTCTAGGTTGTATTTTTACTTCAAAGGAGACCATGTTGTCATCTGACCTTACCAGGGAAGGCATTACAGTAGGGGGTGTACAGCACTCTCCCATATTAGTGAGAACCAAATCCAGTATGGTTCCACCCCTGGTTGGTGTACTGACTATCTGGTCCAGGAATTTTGTATTTACAGAATTCAGGAATCTCTGAGCATGTATGTTTGATGTCATACAGGATTCCCAGTTAATAGTGGGGTTATTAAAGTCACCCATAAACAAGGTATTGGGTTGGCTGGTTAGTGTTTCTAATAAGTTTAAATACATGGTATGGGTTTCCTGGGTCATAGAGGGGGACCTATAGCTTGCATAAAGTTGTATTGGATTTTACCAATACTGATATGAACATGGAGCAGCTCAAGTGCATTGTCTTGTTTTACCAGCCTTGAAGTATATTTATTTTTGATGTAAATAGAGACACTTCCACCTTTAGTCCCTCTCTGTGAAGTAGATGGTCTAAATGTGTGGAAGGCATTTTAACCTTGCACTGTTGGTGTGCTCTCCGCTGCTTTAAACCACATCTCAGAGACCGTTCAGAAGTCAGCATTCTCTAGGGTAAAGAGAGCTTCCAGGAGGTGGAGTTTTTTTGTTTAGGCTCCTAGCATTGAGCAGTAATACCTTTTAATTTTCTTGGTTTGATTTGATATGTCGGAAGTACTTTCAGTTTGGCATTGCCTAAAAAAGGGACTATGGGGGAAGACAATGTTTTAGCTAACATTCAAAAGCCTAGAAGAGAGAGGTGCAGACCATCCCTTGCAAAGCAGCGTGGTCTGTTGACCATCTCCTTCCATGCTGACAAACACTGCACCCCCTTAGAATGACACCAGAAACTAAGCCAATTATTAATCTCAATCATCTTTTGTTCATATTGTGGCATCATCCTTGGAGAAGGTAAAATGCTGCTCAGTGCTAGGCTTATACCAGCCTGAGACACATATTCCAAGAGCTCTATGATGTCTCTCTTCATATAGTCTAGGGAGGTATGTCTCAGGTCATTTACTCCCACATGGACTATGACTGAGTCATATTCGTAATTGTGGTCCAATGACCTGAGTGCATGCGTAATGTGATGGATCTTAGATAATTTAGGGTTTGATAACCTACCAGATAGACACTGTATTGGCTTCAAACCGGTGTGCTTAATTAGTCATCTAGTGCACTCTGACCTATACTTCTCTTTCCTGCTTGCGAGTGTCATATAACATATATAGCAGTGTCTAGGGTAAGACTGGTTTGCCTTTTAGGCTATATTATAATACTTGAGGTCTGTCTAATCGAAAGGTATGGGTAACTTAATTAACCTGTTATGCTTAAAGGATTTGGCGGGTGTACTTTCCTGACCGTAATCCTACTACTATCTGCCTAAGCTCATCTGTCAGCAACAGCAGGTGTACCTTCTGCCTAGCTTCACCGTTGACAACGGCGGGTGTACTTTCCAGACCTGAATTTTACGAGTACTTCCCTAGCTCCACTGTCGGAAACTATCCTGCAAACTAGAGCTGATCATTTTTATTAGCGACTATCTTTAGAAGGGCAGTCTCTAATGTCCTGGCTATCTAGGTGATGCTGAGTGCTCCGCTTGCCCTATATATCTCTACTTTATACCGGCAACTACTCGGAAAGCTTGGATTGCTTTTTCTAAATTAACGATAGTCTCTACATTGGTAGTGTCTACCTTCCTGGCAATAGACCTGATGCTGAGTGGTCTTTTCTACCCTGCTATATGAACTTTTAATTTGTTGTTATCCTGTGTACTTTAGGTAAACCTCTGTGGGAGAAACAAGTGGTTTCAGGTAGCTGTTACCTGCACATTTTCATGAGAACTAGTACTAAACTAAGATTTTGTAGAGTATTTGCATACTGTCCTATTAGTGTATATTGTCAGAATAAGCTTGTTGAGATTATTGGATTGCCATCTATTTAACTATATGTAATTGCAAATGGTCTTTATGTCATGCACAAGAAGGCTTTAGTTTACATTGTAGTACTCTTACAATTTGTAAGTAGAAGGGAATCTCACCAGTCACATGTGCCTGCACATCGCTGCTTGCCTATTTAAAGTTTTCTGTTACTATCTGAAAATGCCAACTCAAGACTGAAACCATATCATCCTGAATTTGTATATATTACTGTTATAACTGTGTCTTTACCATGATTGTATTAACAGTACAATTGACATTAATGTTGCCATAATACCTAACTCATACTTGTGTTATTTTTTTCCAATCTTTCCTAGCTCTCTACCTCCTATTCCTGTTCTAGGGGACCTGCGTGGTCTTTAAGGAACCCTGACATTCTCTTTCAGCCATCCCAACGTCGGGTCAAAGAAACCTGCTACCCCAGAACTTTTTCCCAGTAACCAAAGGGATTGAGAAAGTATGTTCCACCCTAGGCCTGACCATTAAGCTTACTTTTTGTTTTGTACTTCACCAAGTGTAAAACGTACTTAAGATACTGGGTCAGGAAGCCAGCAGCCATACTTTCCCTGAATCTACTACTAACTTTCTCCCCTTGAACTGTACTATCTCAACCTCCTTTACCAACTAATATTATTACTGATAATTTGTTGTATTCTACTCTCTGTCCACTAGGTGGCACCCTACTTCAGCCTCGGGCTACAACTCTTACACCCCTTCCCTAACATCTTTCTCAGATTACACTCTGTTTCATCCCTTGACTAGTGGCTAATCCTCCTGTTGTATTTCACTCCTCTTACCTTTCTCTCCTGACCATCGTGCTACATTTTGTATTCTTACCATTTCACTTTCCTTTTGCCTCTCAACTGCTTTCCCTCACTCTACTTACCTGGTAATTTTTGAATGCCTCGGGAATCTGCTGTTCTCTGATTGTCTCCATAGAATCTTCCTTTACCTGCTGTAACCCGCTCCATTCACCCTCTTGGGCTCACTCCGCTTCCCTACCCTACCCCCAATTACCACCCACCCCCCAGTGGTCCTACACTTAAACATCCTTAGCCACACCCACTTCTGGACTATCGAATAGCTGTCAAGCACTCATAGTTTAAACACCTTCACACCCATTCCCATACTGAAACTAATCTCTATTACTCCTTAAACATTCCTATACTCTACACTATCACTCTACCTATCTACAAACTTCTGACTATATTCTGTACTTTCCCTCACCATGCCCTTAACTATCAAACCCAGACTTTTAAATCTATTTCTTTCACTTACAACACTTTCCATTCTTTCTATACCCTATATACTTACCTGCTATGAAACTCTACAGTATACCACAACTCACCAACCCCTAAAACAAACATTACTATTAAGTCAGCTTTCCTTCCACAGCCATTCCAACATAAGATCTACCTCAACCTATCTCACACAAAAGTATCACAGAGTAGCCCATTTTACTTACCTCCAATATAGGAAATCACAAAATAACTTCTGCAAACTTCTAAAACCTTCTTATAGTACTCAGAAACTATCTCTCCTTCATGGGGACATTCACCCCAAACCAGGACCAAATAGCACTACCCCTATAAACCCCCTAGCACCACATCCATCCTCACCCTGCACTGCCTGCAAAACACCAAATTCTCTACTCATAGCTCATCTCAATATAATGAGCCTAAACAATAAAGTTAGCCAACTTCATGCTTTACTTGATACATACTCATTTGATATATTATGCTTAACAGAAACCTGGCTCAAGCCAGTAACAAAGGATAATGAAATAACTCCTCCGGGATATAATATTCTTAGAAAAGACCGAATATCCAAAAAGGGTGGTTGGGTAGCATTTCTATACAAATCCACTCTACAGGTTACTTCACTAGAAGTACAACCACCTCTAAATAACAATGGTGAAATACTTATCTCCAAGCTCCAGGTTAATGCTAATAAATCTATATATATAATATGCTCCTACCTACCTCCAGGCAATAACATCAGCATCCTAGAAAGTATTCACTGCTGGCTTTCTACATCCTTCCCACAGGAAACCATTGTACTTGGTGACTTTAATATAGACTGGAACACCTGTACTTCACACAAACCCACAATCCATATAAACCTTTATGGCTACTCCCAATTAATTACCTCCCCTACCAGAATCCATAAACCCAGTGGCAAAGAAAGTACCTTAGACTGGATCCTAACAGCCATCCTCTCTCTTACGAAGTAGGTATCCTTCCTGATGACATCAGTGACCACTTATTTACCTATATAACTAGACAAAAAACCTTTATCCCAAACCAAACTACCATCAAAACCACCCGGAACAAAAAACATTTCAATCCATCAAACTTCCAGGCAGAACTTCAAGCCTGTAACTGGTCACCCTTAAAACTACTCCCTCTTGAGGAAGCAGTATCCTATTTTAACTCTAAATTCTTACAAATCTTGGAATACCATGCCCCCTCATGCTCAATAAGAACTAGAAGTAAAGCAGCCCCATGGCTCACTAAAGAGACTAGGCAACAAATCCGATTAAGAAATAAAATCTGGTCCAAATGGAGAAATACTAAAGACCCAATTGATCGTCAATACTTCAGACAGCTAAGAAATGCTACCAAAAAATCAATACTTCTGGATAAAAAAAACTATTATTTTAAACTCCAGCAAAAGCAACAACAAAATCCACAAACCTTCTGGTCAGGCATCAATAGACTTTTATACCCAGGCCACTCCAAAACACCAACCCCATCAGATCTCTCTTCACACTGCTAACCAGATTGCGGATGCTTTTAATACCTTCTTTGCTGAAACAGCCCAATCTTTAGCAAACACCTTACCTCCTACTACTTCTATCCTCTCACCCTCCCTACCAAGCATACCCTTGACCTTTCAACTTAAACCTGTTCCAACATCCCTCATCTATACTTTACTTCATAAACTTAAACCATGCACTCCCTCAGCTGATCTCCTACCTGCTGAATACCTTCAATCTGCAGCTAAAGTACTAGCCTATCCCATTTCTATCCTAATTAACAGAACACTCACTGAAGGGTACATTCCTTCTCTCTGGAAAATTTCTCACATTATCCCACTCCACAAAGGTGGTAACTCAACTGTACTCTCTAACTTTCGACCAATAGCCCTTCTTTCTCCTCTAGCCAAGATCAAGGAAAAATACATCCACCAACAACTTCTTGACCACCTTCTCCAAAATAACCTACTTTCTGACTGTCAGCATGGTTTTAGACCTTTCCATAGTACCACCACTGCTCTCCTGTCCTTTACAGACCATATTAATCATCATTGTAATAATAACATGCTCTCCTCTGCACTCTTCTTAGACCTATCCAAAGATTTTGATATGGTTAATCATCAAATACTTCTTAACATACTCAAATCTTTCTCACTTGATTCACAGGCATTACTATGGTTTAAGTCCTACTTACATAATAGACAACAGGCTGTCCTATGGGACAATCAACTGTCCAAACATCTCCCTATTACCCTGGGTGTCCCTCAAGGCTATATCCTCGGACCTCTACTTTTCTCTATATTCATAAATGACCTTAGTATAAATCTACCTCTGGCTACCTGCATACAATATGCAGACGACTCCACTTTAATTTGTAAAGCCCCAACTGCTTCTGAACTCCAATCCATCACCCAAACAGTATTTAACCTAGTGGAAAACTGGTTCCAACAACGATGCCTCTTCCTAAATGCCAAAAAAAAAAACTATTGCTATTTACTCCAACTCTAAAATCCACCCCACTACATTTCACTATTACATCCAATAATGGTATAATTATAGCTACTGACCCTACTACCAAACTCTTAGGTATAACAATCGACCACAACCTTAACTTTGACTCACACATCAACTCTACTATTAAAACAGTAAACAGAAAACTTGGTTCCTTATATAGGATAAAACCTTTCCTTACCCCTGAAGCTAAAACTACCATTGCCCAGACCCATCTGATCTCTACTCTCCTCTATGCCTCCCCCATTTATACTAATCTTTCCAAAAGTAGCCTTAATAAGCTAATCACTTCCTATAACAATATTGCCAGATTTGCTACTGGCTCCCCATTGTCAAAATCTCAAACAGCTAGGATGGCTAGAAATGCAAAATAAGCTAGAGTTTCAACAACTCACCATTACGCATAAGATTCTGTACCATCCTAGTAATACTTCTATTCTCAGTAGCCTCATCTTCTCTTTGCTCAGCAAATAAACTACTGGTCACCATCCAGAAATCCCACAACAGAGCAGGTGATTCTCTTTTCTCAAACTCTGTGGGGAAGACTTGGAATAGGCTTCCCAGCATACTTGCATCTCAGTCATCATTACCACTCTTCCAAAAGCAACTAAAAATCTTCCTAAAAACACAATGGCTATGCCCTTGTACTAACCCGGACTGATACTCCCCAGTACAACATCACTGTATACCTTGCACCCAAAACCCATAGTGTGGAATGAGTAATCTTTCACTTAACCCCCCCTTTTTTACTTTCCTACTCCCAAGGAAATATCACTGTATTTGATCTTTGTATACTCATTTGGCTATTAGCAAAACTCTACAATCTGTATACAGACTAACTATCTTTTTACTATGAATATAACATTCTGTTTTAAATGCATATACACAAACTCTCTTGTGCATTAAGTTATACTTTAAGACTACCTGAATTCACTTTTTAAAATCTGTGCCTTCATTCCTAACATACAGTATGTTGAATATCATACCCTTTACCATGTAAATAGTACTATATTGCTATATTAAACTCTGTACTCACTAATGTCATACCCTTTACTATGTAAATAGGACTATATCGATAGTACTGTACTGCTGTGGTAAACTCTGTACTCTCTGTCTCTATAGTACTGTACCCCTGTCATAAACTCTGTGCTCACTTCTCTCAATATTAAGTTCTTATTTGAAAATTCTTCTTTTTTTCTTTTATGCTGATCTGTATTATTTACTTAATGTGGAGCTTATCTCCCCGGGCCTCTACTGAAAATGGACATGTATCCAGTTGGACTAGCCCAGTTAACAAATGTAAAATAAATAAATAAATAAATTAGCCCTGATAAGCAACTGACCATAACTTTCTCCTTATTCAGCCTGGTGAGAGGGACATCAGTGTGCCTCATGATAGAGTCCCAAATGACTAGAATGTTGGATTGTGTGTTAACTTGCCTTATGGGCTTAGACGTAGAGGCTCCATGAGATGTAGCTCCATGTGTTGATGTATGTGTTGTTTTGAAAGAGTATTTTGGGGGCTGCTGAGGGTATTTCTTATATGTGCTTTATCTAGGAGGTCTTTGTGGTTTAGGAAGGTTATATGTAAGTGCTCCAGTATATGTGGGTCTATATGTCTGCTTTGAATTGTGTGTGATGGGTGCGGCATGTGTACTACTGACAACCTTATTGACATTAGGAGTAGTTTTATGTGGGAACTTTGCCTCCAGTGACGTTGTGTAAATACATCTCTCACATACCATATCAGTTTGTTTGAGAATTGACTGGTTGTCAGTAAACATGAGGCAATTTCTCCATTGCCTCAGGATGCTCATATCCACCAAGCCAGTAGTGGAAACAGTAGGAAAGTTTATATTCATGGCAACAGACCCTTTTTTATTGATTAGACTGTTGGTGTGAGAATATCAATCACTGTTAGAAGTATCTGGTTTGCAACTATGTGGACAGTGCTTGTCACTGCCAACCAGTTGTCCTGTGTGCAACTAGATATTGGAGAAATTTCAATTGTGCTTTTACAGGAAAAATGTCACTCAAGGTATCTGAGTCTGTACAGAACACTGCCAAATACCTGAGGAGAAACTAATATGTAGACCCTGAAAATTTAAAGATGAAGTATTTAGGCAGATATTTTGAAGTTAGAAACAAATCAAGCAGTATTTACTGAAAACAAAGAATTAGCTTGTCAAGAATGATGAAAAAGATGGGAGTTGCATGAATGGCTACTGCCTGGCTACTACTAATGCTGGTCTCACCACAGCTTCCCTCTGTTGGGATACAATACTCCTTTGCTTTTCTCACCAGAAGCCAAATGTTAGCACCAATCCGAAGAAGAGAAAAAGGCTACAGCCTGTTTGGTGATCCACAGTCTTGTCCCAGATGCTGCAGAGTTCTGTAGGCTTGCAGCTTTTCCTGGTAGATGCCTCAAATAGCAATTAGACCAGTCAGGTACATTAAGCACAGACACTCACTCCAACCAGAAAGAGTCAGGAAACAATCCACTCTGCTCCTACTCTCACCAGGATCAGAATATAAGCGCAAATTCCAAGCTGTCACCTATAAACAGTTATTAGGCTTTCTGGCGATCAACAGTCTCCTGGAAATAATGTCACTGTACTCCCAAGAGAATTAGTGAGAGGCAGAATGTTCAATACAAGACCCACAGAAGGCAAAACAAATCAATAATAATAGCAAAACACACAAGCCCCACAAGTCATAAGAAGAATACTGTACATAGCAGCATGACAATGTAGGATTGCACAAGTTAAGATTGTCCTGCTTTGTTCATCTGTATCAGACAAACAGCAGACAATTGCACATGAATAAGAAAGTATAATACTACATCAATGAATAAAAAAAGATATTGCACACTTTTCAGCTGAGCAACGTACTGTGAATGATTACTGACTAAATAATCGGTGGCTGGTATCAGAGTTTATAAGTCTTAACACTGTTGGGTAATAGCTGTTTAAGTATTTGGTGGTCCTCCAGCAGATACTCTGATACCTCTTGCCCAAAGACAGTTGTGTAAACCAGACGTTTGCAGGGTGACAGGGGTCACAAATTATTTTCGATGCACATTTAGTGCTTCTTGCTGCAAAGAGTTCTGGATTGATGGTAAGTTTGTGCCCATGATATTTTCACAGACCCTGCATCCCTGGCTGCACTCACACCTGTGAGATACAATCTTTATGGCTTATACCAGGTAATTTAATTTCAAGTTATTTTTCAAAGTTAGCTGCACTGAGATTAATATTTTCCAGTATCCTCTGTTGCAATATATTCATTTCAACAGTTACAATACAGTCTGACATACAGGTGTATTCCTTTTCTGTCCAGCAGGACCCACTGTTGGTACACATTTTTAACACAAGCAACTTTACAAATACATTTTCAACACAAGCATCTGTACAAATCAGTTTGATATTCAAATGACATAAAATTCTTTACAGAACTCCAGCTAGCTATGGTGGCATACATTAAACATCCACTGCCCTACTTCTCCTGGCACAGCTGGCACTACCTCACATTATCACATCATTACTCAGCACATCAGACAAAAATGACAAACACAACATGCACTGTAAAAAACTTTGCTCACAATATTACTCATACAACTGAGCAACTGACTGAAAGGAAGGGCAACATGGGGGACCAGGTTTAAGGTTTCTTTGTCAGATCTCCAGATTAGTATCCTGATCTTTGGATAAACTTTGTGTGGTGTTTGCATGCTTTACCCATGTCATTGAAAGTTTTCTCCAGGTACTCTGTTTTTTCATAAAATCTGTTGTTTGGCTGTTTTTGCTTGGCTACTTTAAACTCTCAATGTACTGCATTTAATCTTCCCCTTGTGGCCTGAGTTGTGGCTCACAAGGGCAGTTAGCCTAATACTAACCTATGAACCTAAAAAAAAAAAAAAAAAAAAAAAAAAAAAAAAAAAAAAAAAAAACATCCTTGGAGGATTAGTTTGGTATTTATATGTTTCATAAAAACAAAGCAAATAAACATCCAATTTCAATGAAAATATATTGCCTTCCATGAGGTTGCGCTATCTCATAATAAGTTATGCTAAGTAAGGAGGTGCAGAGGTGAAACACTTTGCAAGGAGAACTTGTTTTCGCTTTACCAAGGCTTTAAATATTTCTTTTTTTGTTTTGTTTGTTTCATTTAAAAGCCAAATTTCACTTAAAGATGTCACTTTGCAAGGTCTAGATGAAAGGAACCATGGTCTTTAGCTCACCTGAATGATAAATGAATGAATAACTAATCATGACAAACTCTTCAGATGTGGATTATGGCACAATGATTCAATATGTTTGAAATTCTAGCCTAACAGTCATACATCCTAGTTACTTAAGAGTGAGGGTTTGCGGATGAGAGTTAAAGTATGATCATAACCCTTGATTATAGCCTAAAGCTTAGTATTTTCTCCATTATAAAAAGGTATGTTTTAATGCGCACTTGTAAGAAACCACATTGAGTGGATCATTTTAGGACAAAGGAATATACCAGCAAGTGTGAATAATAATGAAGGCATGTATCCAGCTGTAAATTAAACTAAGCTTTCTCTCTCACAAATGAATGGAAGATGTTTAAGAGTGAGCCTTTCGTCCCTAACCCCTGTTATAACTCTGTGATTACACTTTTTGCCAACATTCACTTTCACATGTATAACCAGGTTATGTCATAAGAAACTATTATGCCAGAATACTGGGTCCATGATCATCAAACATAAGAATAAACTTGCTTCACAGCCCAGTAAATGAGCAAGTGGTTACAGATATTGTGCCTTTTATATAGGACTACAAAAGTAAAAGGATACAAGAATGGCACTAAAAAATGTATGTGAAAGGAGTGGACTCAAGTAAATCTGAGCACAACACTTTTTTAATGTGAAGGTTCCATCCAAGTTGTTCTTATGATATTTAGGCAAGCGTAATAGTTAAAGCCATAACACTTCACAATCATACATTTGATTAATGACAGGAAACACAAGACCATCAGATTTAGCTTTCAACTACCCAGTAGTGTACAGGGAACCAGACTGCTTGGCATTCTGACAGAAATTAGAAGCACCAATATTTAAAAGACAGGTACCCATATATCATGCCCCCTTTCTCAGAAGCAAAGGCCATTACAGTCTTTTCAGATGGGCTGTTACACATATGTTGGCCTCGAAGCACTGCTCACACCACAGTCTAGTCAACTTCAACCTTTCATTTCGCTTTGTCCCTGAGACAGGGTAACAGCTGTGGTTATAACTCTAGCATTAACAGTTAAAACTACAACAAATAATCATCACAAATCTTATCTACAAAACAATGGGATGCATTATTACAGACCTCATAAGCCCCAACAATGACAGACTAAAGTCCACTGATTCAAATCAGTTTGGGTTTCTGAAGTGTAGGCCTTGCCTGCTTAATCTACATTACTTCCTTGACAAAGTCACACAGTCTTCTTTGAAGACAAATCAGTGTACACAGTGTATCACAATCTATCTGAGGTCATTAACAACATTCCATATTCATGCATCACAGACAAGCTAATCTAACTATATATATGAACATTAACCAATGGCTGGCAAACTGGCTCACAGACAGAACACACAAAAATTAAGATTGGAGGCATGCTGTCTTCCAAAACATTTGTCACTAGTGGTGTCCCAACAGGGAGGGCATCACAGAGAGAGTCTCCTAGATCTGCTAGAATAAGGACACTCATTCACCTACCTACTTAACTGAATAAACTACTTGAAACTTCAACAAAGTGTGTTTATTACTTCCAAAGAGAGGGCATCGGGGGTGGGGGGGGGGGGGGGACTCCTATCTCTGCTAGCTAAAGTGAATTTTAGCTGAACTAATCCTTGTACTCAGTTACAAACACCATTAAGAGAAAAAAATTATTAACTCAAGGAACTTAACCAAAAAAGGCTATCACAAGACACTAAGCTTTCAATATCCATTCACAACAACATTCCTTCTAAAGGTATCCCAAACACCTGTGGAAACTAAAAATCCAACTAGTTGTACAGACATCAAACAAAGT
This sequence comes from Protopterus annectens, assembly GCF_019279795.1. Taxonomy (NCBI): domain Eukaryota; kingdom Metazoa; phylum Chordata; order Ceratodontiformes; family Protopteridae; genus Protopterus; species Protopterus annectens. The sequence continues at coordinate 428,864 of NC_056740.1, forward strand.
ACAAGTAGAAGAATTTATCATTAAATATTCCATAGGCACCCTTCACTTCTAGACTTTTTAAATACATTTCTTCAGCTGCCCACTATCACTTCATTTATAAAAAACATTTCAACATAATCACATTTACTCACCGTTCCTTTTTACTTTACAACCATAACAGCAAACAAGATTGAGAAATTAACAGACCAAATATGTGGTGACTTACCACCTGGTTTAGATGAACTTTAATCCTGGTTTATTAAATTATGTCAGGTTCATTTACCCTCCTGCAACATGTACAATGAATGCCTCTGTAGCCACACAAGTCCTATTATACTGAAGCAAGCCGTTGGAACCCCCCCCCTCAGAGGTTATAAGACCCCTGTCTACCAGTGATTTTAGGTCCAATTCCATTCTACGCACCCTTTCAAAAATTCATGAAAAGTCAGTTTACATCCAAATGTTAACTTTTATTTAGAAATACAATTTGTTCCTCCCACCTTGGTTTTGTATGGACAGATGTACAATAACAGCACTACATACCTTAACTGAGAACATTTTATGTCCCTCCCACCATGGTTTTGTATGGACAGAGGTACAATAACAGCACTACATACATTAACTGAGGACATTTTATATTCCCCCCACCATGCTTTTTTATGGACAGAGGTACAATAACAGCACTACATACTTTAACTGAGGACATCTTATGTTCCTTCCACCATGGTTTTGTATGGACAGAGGTACAATAACAGCACTACATACCTTAAATGAGGAAATTTTATGTTCCTCCCACCATGGTTTTGAATGGACAGAGGTACAACAGCACTACACACATTAACTGAGGACATTTTATATTTCTCCCACCATGCTTTTGTATGGACAGAGGTACAATAACAGCACTACACACCTTAACAGAGGACATTTTATGTTCTTCCCACCATGGTTTTGTATGGACAGAGGTACAACAACAACACTACATACCTTAACTGAGAACATTTTATGTTCCTCCCACCATGGTTTTGTATGGACAGAGGTACAATAACAGGACAACACACCTTAACAGAGGACATTTTATGTTGATCCCACCATGTTTTTTTATCGACAGAGGTACAATAACAGCACTACATACATTAACTGAGGACATTTTATGTTCCTCCCACCATGGTTTTGTATGGACAGAAGTACAATAACAGCACTACATACCTTTACTGAGGACATTTTATGTTCCTCCCACCATGGTTTTGTATGGACAGAGGTACAATAACAGCACTACATACCTTAACTGAGGACATTTTATGTTCCTCCCACCATGGTTTTGTATGGACAGAGGTACAATAACAGGACTACACACCTTAACAGAGGACATTTTATGTTGATCCCACCATGTTTTTTTATGGACAGAGGTACAATAACAGCACTACATACATTAACTGAGGACATTTTATGTTCCTCCCACCATGGTTTTGTATGGACAGAGGTACAATATCAGCACAACATACCTTAACTGAGGACATTTTATGTTCCTCCCACCATGGTTTTGTATGGACAGAGGTACAATAACAGCACTACATATCTTAACTGAGGACATTTTATGTTCCTCCCACCATGGTTTTGTATGGACAGAGTTACAGTATCAGCACAACATACCTTAACTGAGGACATTTTATGTTCCTCCCACCATGGTTTTGTATGGACAGAGGTACAATAACAGCACTACATATCTTAACTGAGGACATTTTATGTTCCTCCCACCATGTTTGTGTATGGACAGAGGTACAATAACAGCCCTACATTCCTTAACTGAGGACATTCTATGTTCCTCCCACCATGGTTTTGTATGGACAGAGGTACAACAGCACTACACACATTAACTGAGGACATTTTATGTTCCTCCCATTATGGTTTTCTATGGACAGAGGTACAATAACAGCACTACATACCTTAACTGAGGACATTTTATGTTCCTCCCATTATGGTTTTCTATGGATAGAAGTACAATAACAGCACTACATACCTTAACTGAGGACATTTTATGTTCCACCATGGTATTGTATGGACAGAGGTACAACAACAGCACTACATACCTTAATTTCCTTTAAAACTGCTTTTTTGTATCTGAACTGTTATTTGCACTTTAAAGTTTCCATTTGTTGCTAAATGTACCTGTAGGCTACACACTCAAGTGCGCTAGCCGATTTAAAGCATTTATAAGCATTTATTGACTGTGTTTCTCTACTGTCTGTAAAAAAAAGAAAAAAAAAAAAGAAAAAAAAATTCTCTTGTTTCCTGCTTTTACTGAGCTAGAATAGTCCAGTATCAGAGCTTGCTGATCTCTGGGCTATGTCTTGGTTCCTGTAACTGTTCCATATCCATACTTGGAAAAGAGGAAGCTTCTTTGTTCACCAGTGGGAGTGGGGAGCACTGAGCAAGCCTATTTGCCCATTTTGGAGTGGTCTCAGCCAGTAACTAGAAGTCGATTGGCCATTTTGGGTCAATTCCTAACTTTTTTCAACCCCCTGCTATAAAGCATGCTTCGCGTGCTTTAGCGCGATTTAGCGCAGAGTTGCCACAGGAGCACACAAGAGCAGCGGCGGTTAATCAAGGTTAAACTATTCAGGCTACCTAAAGTCCACTCTTCATTTTTTCCCTTAGAACAGTTCTTCTTAAACTCTGCTTGTAATCTAACCAGCCTATTTTCTATCTGAAAAGGTTAGCTCTACTTGATTTCAAAGTAGTCTATTTCTCTATCTGGAAAGCTTAGCACTTGCTCCTAAAGAACTTTTTACTCAGATATAGCACTTTTTTTATACATAGTACCCCACCAGCCTAAAACCCCTTTTTAGATCACCCACATCCCTCAAAGTCGTTTTCGAACCCAATTACACAAGAAAGTTTTTTTTTTTTTTCCTTCTAGCATGTCGGGGGGTCAGTTGTTAGCGTCCTCTCCTGCTCAGCTGGTGAACCTGGGAATATTGAGGCAATGTTACAATTGCCTCATGTACATAGACAACCCTCTCCTTCTCCCACAAAACACAAATACATGCGAGAGATGCAACTATCTAACCAAACTGGAGGCTGAGCTCTCTCAACATAAGACTGGCAAGACCAGACAGGAGGAGAAGGTAACCTCACACACCACAAACCCAGTCTCACATAGTACTATCATAACTTCAAATCATACACATAAACACACAAAGACATACTTGGAGGCTCTGATCAAAAATCTACCAAAACAGCAGAGGCCACCAAAGCAGACACCCAAACAACTGCCACCTCATGACAAAACACATGCAACACATAGATCACAAAGTCAGTGTGCCAAACAGTCACAGCCCTTAAGGCCAAACACAATGCCAGACACACTCGTCATAGGTGACTCCATAGTCAGACACACTGACACCCCACTCACCAGATTGAGTAAGGAGAAGGTCACAGTAAGCTGCCTGTCGGGCGCTAGAATCCGACACATAACGCAAGCACTCAGGTCACTCAACAGCAAGTACAAGTATGACTCAGTCATTGTCCATGCTGGTGTGAATGACCTGAGACGTACCTCCCTGGACTACATGAAAAGAGACATAGAGGAGCTCTCTGATTATGTAACCCAGGCTGGTATGACCCTGACCCTGTGCAGTATCCTACCTTCACCAAGAATGATGCCACAATACAGAGACAAGATGATCAGCTTTAATAATTGGCTTAATTTCTGGTGTCATTCAAAGGGGATCCAATGTCTGTCTGCCTGGGATGACATGCTGGACAAGCCACGCTGCTTCAAGGGACGGCTTGCACCTGTCACCCCTAGGCTTCCGGATATTGACAAAGGCTCTTGCCACCCCCATAGTGCCTTTTTTAGGCAAGGCTCAAATTCTAAACCTACCACCCTAGAACACAAAAAAGAAAAAATACTAAGGGTAATGCTGCTCAATGCCAGAAGTCTCATCCTCAAGATGCACGCACTCGAAGCCCTTCTCAGTATGGAGAACATCGATGTCTGTGCTGTGACTGAAACTTGGTTCAAGGCTCCTGAGAGCACCCCAGCACTATCAGTTTTTACCTCATATCATGCGTTCCGGCCCCAAAATCCGGACCACACCACAAAAGGAGGGGGGGGTATCCATATTCATCAAGGATACCCACACCTCCAGGTTGGTGGCAACGCACGAAGCCTCGGAGACCATCCAGGTGCAATTAACCATAGGCAAGACTGCTCTGCAATTTGTAGCTTGTTACAGGCCACCCTCTCAATCTCAGGAAACTCACACAGCTTTCCTGAAGACACTGGAGGGTATAAATGTATCTCCAAACACCATCATATTAGGAGATTTCAACTACCCGAATATAGACTGGGATCATTACTCAAGCTCCAACACTCTAGCCCAAAGGTTCCTAGAGTTCATAAACTCTAATGCCATGGAACAACTAGTCACCATCCCCACAAGAGGTCAACTGAATCCACCAAGAACCATTTGGATCATTGTTTTGAAGAAACTCGCTGTGACGAGTGAAAGCGCTCAACAATAATCTTGTGGATATACATTAAATACGTATTGTTTTTATCCTGTGACCGGTGGATTTATTTTGCTATTGTAGCTGTGTCAGGTACTGTCCATTTGGTTTATAAGTGGTGAGGAATCCCCACAAGAGGAGAAAACATACTAGATCTCATCATCACAAACATGGGGACAAAATGTTCAACACCGGAAGTATATCCATCATTGGTGAGATCAGATCATAAACTAATCTCACTGGAAGTCCATATCCCACCCCCACCCAAGACAAATAAGATCACAGTGAAGAACTTCTCAAAAGCCGACTTCACACTTCTTAAGACTGGTGTGGTATCCTTCAAAGCCCCCGAGCCAATGGAAACCACTACCCAAGCCGCTGAATCACTTGCAAATGCCTTCTACCAGCACCTCCAGGACTGCATGGATCAGGCAATCCCAAATAAAACAAAGACCCTTACCACCAAAGGCAAGCGCCCAGTCTGGTGGACCCCAGCCATAAACAAGCTCTACAATAAAAGGAGAAAGCTACTACAAGATAGAGCAAAATCCTTAAAAGGGAAGACATCCTTGATCATTATAAGTAAAAAACTACGATCACTCATAAAATCATCCAAAGCAAATTTTGAGAGAAAAGTCGCCAAAGACACAAAAGACAATCATAAGGCCTTTTTTAGCTATGTTAGAAACCTGGGTGGAAACTCCCAGATATGCTCAGAATTAGTTCAAAATGATGCAAAAATCACTGAACCAACAGACATTGCCAACATACTGGCTGACAGGTTCAGTGCAAATCCCCCCCCCCCCCAGAAGGAGAGATACCTATCCCAGTGAAATGTAGCCTCCCAACATCTCATATGTACAAGTGAAAACTGCTCTCTCCAAGGCAAAAAACACAGCATCTATGGGACCAGATGGTGTCCCAGGCTGTCTGCTCCACGAACTCAATGAGGAATTAAACCCGCATTTAAGGCAGCTGTTTAATCTTAGCCTCACCTCAGGATACGTACCCAAGGAGTGGCGTATGGCAACTGTGGTCCCACTTCACAAAGGCTGTGTTTCCACGGACCCTGGAAATTACCGCCCCATTAGCTTAACAAGCCTGGTCTGCAAAGCTATGGAGAGGATCATAATAGAACTCATAAATAAAGACATAGGGGACTTAGAGACATTGGATCAAACCCAGTTTGGCTTTGTCAAAGGCAGATCATGCCTTTTAAACTTGGTTGACTTTTTCAAAACAGTCTCAAAGGCCATTGATGAGGGCAAGGCAGTCCACACAGCCTACCTGGACCTTGCAAAAGCTTTCGACACAATACCCCACTCGGGTATCATTGAAAAACTCACCAGCCTAAATGTAAACCCATATGTCAGAAGATGGGTTGCAAACTGGCTAAGTGACAGAACCCACAGGGTCAGAGTTGCTGGCGCCATGTCAGACTCCAAGCCGGTCACAAGTGATGTCCCACAGGGCTCAGTCCTGGGCCCCCTCTTGTTTGGCATCTACTTTTCAGAAGTACAGGCAAACACAGGAGGATTATGGCTGACAAAGTTTGCAGATGACTGCAAACTGGGTGCCATAGTTGAAAACACATCAGACACAGATATCCTTCAGAAGGGTCTCATAGAAATGGATAACTGGTGCCTGAGCCATGGCCTAAAGTTAAATGCCAAAAAATGCATAGTCATACCCTTCGGAAAAAACAAGGTTACCCCTAGCTACCATATAGGTGGCAATCCACTAAGCACAGAAGAGGTTATCAGGGATCTGGGGACCCAAGTTGCCAGTAACCTCTCCTTTGACACTCACGTTGCCAAAGTAGTTAGGAAGACCTTCCACATTGCCCACCTGATCATGAAGGGATTCACATCCAGATCAAGGGAGGTCATTGTTCCCCTGTACTCATCACTCATCAGACCAATGATTGAGTACAATGCCCCATTCGGAATGTATCTTACCAGACACCTGCAGCAATTGGAAAGACCCCAAAAATTCCTCACCAAAAGGATAATGGGTCTCAAAAATATGTCTTATGCTGCCCGATTGAAGGAACTCCAGCTCTATTCAGTTGCATACCGTCTGCTCAGAGGTGACTTGTGCCTGACATACAAGGCCATGTCCAACCCGGAATTAATGGACATGCTCCACCTCAAAAAATCTAAATCCACCAGAACTACAAGATCAAGAGACCTAAACCTTAACACGGTTATAAATAGGACGTGCTGGAGGGATAGATTCATCACCCAGAGACTCCCTATGCTGTGGAACAAAATCCCGGTGCATGTGAGGCAGAGCACCTCGCTGGCTTTGTTCAAGAGAAATCTTGACCAATGGATGGGAGATCGCAGGTTTACCCCGGGGATCACCTCTGTGTCACTGCTGGACAGAGGCACGGTAAAATAATGGGCATAGCATCCTTCAACTTAAGGGGTGGTGAAAGCCACAAAACTTTGGGCTAGGCTTATAAATGCCCTAGGGCAGATAGCCTAGTATAAACCTATGAACCTATGAACCTATGAACTGAGGTCATTTTAAGTTCCTGCCTCCACGGTTTTGTATGGACAGAGGTAGAATAACCCCACTACATACCTTAACTGATGATATTTTATGTTCCTCCCACCATGGTTTTGTACGGACAGAGGTACACTAACAGCACTACACACCTTAACTGAAGACATTTTATGTTCCTCCCAACATGGTTTTGTATGGACAGCAGTACAATAACAGCACTACACATCTTAACTGAGGACATTTTATGTTCCTCCCACCATGGTTTTGTATGGGCAGAGGTACAATAACAGCACTACACACCTTAACTGAGGACATTTTATGTTCCTCCCACCATGGTTTTGTATGGGCAGAGGTACAATAACAGCACTACACACCTTAACTGAGGACATTTTATGTTCCTCCCACCATGGTTTTGTGTGGACAGAGGTACAATAACAATACTACATACCTTAACTGAGGACATTCTATGTTCCTTCCACCATGGTTTTGAATGGACAGAGGTACCATAACAGCACTACATAGCTTAACTGAGGACATTTTATGTTCCTCCTACCATGGTTTTGTATGGACAGAGGTACAATAACAGGACAACACACCTTAATTGAGGACATTTATGTTCCTCCCACCATGGTTTTGTATTGACAGAGGTACAATAACAGCACTACATACCTTAACTGAGGACATTTTATGTCCCTCCCACCATGGTTTTGTATGGACAGAGGTACAATAACAGCACTACACACCTTAACTGAGGACATTTTATGTCCCTCCCACCATGGTTTTGTATGGACAGAGGTACAATAACAGCACTACATACCTTAACTGAGGACATTTTATGTTCCTCCCACCATGGTTTTGAATGGACAGAGGTACAACAACAGCACTACATACCTTAACTGAGGACATTTTATGTTCCTCCCACCATGGTTTTGTATGGCCAGAGGTACAATAACAGCACTACATACCTTAACTGAGGACATTTTATGTTCCGCCCACCATAGTTTTGTATGGATAGAGGTACAATAACAGCACTACACACCTCATCTAAGGACATTTTATGTTCCTCCCACCATGGTTTTGTATGGACAGAGGTAGAATAAAAGCAGTACAAACCTTAACTGAGGACATTTTCTGTTCCTCCCGCCAAGGTTTTGTATGGACAGAGGTACAATAACAGCACTACATACCTAAACTGAGGACCATTTATATTCCTCCTAACATGGTTTTGTAGGACAGAGGTAGAAAAACAGCACTACATAACTTAACTGAGGACATTTTATGTTCCTCTCACCATGGTTTTGTATGGACAGAGAAAGAATAACAGCACTACATACCTTAACTGAGGACATTTTATGTTCCTCCCACCATGGTCTTGTATGGACAGTGGTACAATAACAGCACTACACACCTTAACTGAGGACATTTTATGTTCCCCCAACCATGGTTTTGTATGGACTGAGGTACACTAACAGCACTACATACCTTAACTGAGGACATTTTATGTTCCTCCCACCATGGTTTTGTATGGACAGACGTACAATAACAGCACTACACACCTTAACTGATGACATTTTATGTTCCTCCCACCATGGTTTTGTATGGACAGACGTACAATAACAGCACTACACATCTTAACTGAGGACATTTTATGTTTCTCCCACCATGGTTTTGTATGGACAGAGGTACAGTAACAGCACTACACACCATAACTGAGGGCATTTTATGTTCCTCCCACCATGGTTTTGTAAGGAAAGAGGTATTATAACAGCGCTACATACCTTAACTGAGGACATTTCATGTTCCCCCAACCATGGTTTTGTATGGACTGAGGTACACTAAAAGCACTACATGCCTTAACTGAGGACATTTTATGTTCCTCCCACCATGGTTTTGTATGGACTGTGGTACAGTAACAGCACTACATACCTTAACTGAGGACATTTTATGTTCCTCCCACCATGGTTTTTATGGACAGAGGTACAATTACAGCACTACATACCTTAACTGAGGACATTTTATGTTCCTCCCATCATGGTTTTGTATGGACAGAAGTACAATAACAGCACTACATACCTTTACTGAGGAGATTTTATGTTCCACCATGGTTTTGTATAGACAGAGGTACAATAACAGCACTACATACCTTAAATGAGGACATTTTATGTTCCTCCCACCATGGTTTTGTACGGACACAGGTACAATAACTGCACTACATACCTTAACTGATGACATTTTATGTTCCTCCCACCATGGTTTTTATGGACAGAGGTACAATTACAGCACTACATACCTTAACTGAGGACATTTTATGTTCCTCCCATCATGGTTTTGTATGGACAGAAGTACAATAACAGCACTACATACCTTTACTGAGGACATTTTATGTTCCACCATGGTTTTGTATAGACAGAGGTACAATAACAGCACTACATACCTTAAATGAGGACATTTTATGTTCCTCCCACCATGGTTTTGTACGGACACAGGTACAATAACAGCACTACATACCTTTACTGAGGACATTTTATGTTCCTCCCACCATGGTTTTGTATGGACAGAGGTACAATAACTGCACTACATACCTTAACTGATGACATTTTATGTTCCTCCCACCATGGTTTTGTATGGACAGTACAATAACAGCACTACACATGTTAACTGAGGACATTTTATGTTTCTCCCACCATGGTTTTGTATGGACAGAGGTACAATAACAGCACTACACACCATAACTGAGGGCATTTTATGTTCCTCCCACCATGGTTTTGTAAGGACAGAGGTATTATAACAGTGCTACATAACATAACTGAGGACATTTCATGTTCCTCCCACCATGGTTTTGTATGGAGAGATGTACAATAACATTACTATATACCTTTACGGAGGACATTCTATGTTCCTCCCACCATGGTTTTGTATGGGCAGAGGTACAATAACAGCACTACACACCTTAGCTGAGGACATTTTATGTTCCTCCCACCATGGTTTTGTATGGACAGAGGTACAATAACAGCACTACATACCTTAACTGAGGACATTTTATGTTCCTCCCATCATGGTTTTGTATGCACAGAAGTACAATAACAGCACTACATACCTTTACTGAGGACATTTTTTGTTCCTCCCATCATGGTTTTGTATGGACAGAAGTACAATAACAGCACTACATACCTTAACTGAGGACATTTTATGTTCCTCCCACCATGGTTTTGTATGGACAGACGTACAATAACAGCACTACACACCTTAACTGATGACATTTTATGTTCCTCCCACCATGGTTTTGTATGGACAGACGTACAATAACAGCACTACACATCTTAACTGAGGACATTTTATGTTTCTCCCACCATGGTTTTGTATGGACAGAGGTACAGTAACAGCACTACACACCATAACTGAGGGCATTTTATGTTCCTCCCACCATGGTTTTGTAAGGAAAGAGGTATTATAACAGCGCTACATACCTTAACTGAGGACATTTCATGTTCCCCCAACCATGGTTTTGTATGGACTGAGGTACACTAAAAGCACTACATGCCTTAACTGAGGACATTTTATGTTCCTCCCACCATGGTTTTGTATGGACTGTGGTACAGTAACAGCACTACATACCTTAACTGAGGACATTTTATGTTCCTCCCACCATGGTTTTATGGACAGAGGTACAATTACAGCACTACATACCTTAACTGAGGACATTTTATGTTCCTCCCATCATGGTTTTGTATGGACAGAAGTACAATAACAGCACTACATACCTTTACTGAGGAGATTTTATGTTCCACCATGGTTTTGTATAGACAGAGGTACAATAACAGCACTACATACCTTAAATGAGGACATTTTATGTTCCTCCCACCATGGTTTTGTAATGGACACAGGTACAATAACTGCACTACATACCTTAACTGATGACATTTTATGTTCCTCCCACCATGGTTTTTATGGACAGAGGTACAATTACAGCACTACATACCTTAACTGAGGACATTTTATGTTCCTCCCATCATGGTTTTGTATGGACAGAAGTACAATAACAGCACTACATACCTTTACTGAGGACATTTTATGTTCCACCATGGTTTTGTATAGACAGAGGTACAATAACAGCACTACATACCTTAAATGAGGACATTTTATGTTCCTCCCACCATGGTTTTGTACGGACACAGGTACAATAACAGCACTACATACCTTTACTGAGGACATTTTATGTTCCTCCCACCATGGTTTTGTATGGACAGAGGTACAATAACTGCACTACATACCTTAACTGATGACATTTTATGTTCCTCCCACCATGGTTTTGTATGGACAGTACAATAACAGCACTACACATGTTAACTGAGGACATTTTATGTTTCTCCCACCATGGTTTTGTATGGACAGAGGTACAATAACAGCACTACACACCATAACTGAGGGCATTTTATGTTCCTCCCACCATGGTTTTGTAAGGACAGAGGTATTATAACAGTGCTACATAACATAACTGAGGACATTTCATGTTCCTCCCACCATGGTTTTGTATGGAGAGATGTACAATAACATTACTATATACCTTTACGGAGGACATTCTATGTTCCTCCCACCATGGTTTTGTATGGGCAGAGGTACAATAACAGCACTACACACCTTAGCTGAGGACATTTTATGTTCCTCCCACCATGGTTTTGTATGGACAGAGGTACAATAACAGCACTACATACCTTAACTGAGGACATTTTATGTTCCTCCCATCATGGTTTTGTATGCACAGAAGTACAATAACAGCACTACATACCTTTACTGAGGACATTTTTTGTTCCTCCCATCATGGTTTTGTATGGACAGAAGTACAATAACAGCACTACATACCTTAACTGAGGACATTTTATGTTCCTCCCACCATGGTTTTGCATGGACAGAGGTACAATAACAACACTACACACCTTAACTGAGGACATTTTATGTTCCTCCCACCATGGTTTTGTATGGACAGAGGTACAATAACAACACTACACACCTTAACTGAGGACATTTTCTGAATGCTGAGAAAGGCTAACAGTTGCAGTCTTTCCTGGCATTACAAAAACTTTCAGTCTTATTTATCACAAGCCGGTTCACTGCTTTAAGAATAAACCCCAAAACCTTTGATCAGTTAAAGGACTGTCACTTTACCACAACCGTCAGGGTAAAGTGAGGTACACATCTGTAACCCCTTGTTCTCCTAAAACAGCTTATCTTCTCTTTTCCTTTTCGTCTTCGTTAATGGACATCCCTTTGAACTTACCTAGTTAATAATTATCGTTCAAGCAAATGATTGCCAATACAGAAAAAAATGTCAGCAAGATCATTCCAGCTACCTGGAACCACCTGTCAACTAAACTCCAACAAATCTCCAGTTTCATTGAATTCAGGAAAAAAAGTTCTCAGAACATCATATAAAAATCCGCAAATGCATCTGCTTTACAGACAGAGAGTTAACACCTTAGCTAACACTCTAATCTGTTCATCTGGTACTTAAACTTCTTTTCATTTTCCACAAAAATCTAGCAAATAAGTTCCAGTTATGAATATGTACACACATTGACTTAACAGATGGTTAATCAACGCTGCTACCTCTGTCTTGTAGGCCAGAACTGACAATTTTGTCAACACAGATAACAACAGAAGATTCCATACATATAAATCTGCAGAAATTACATTACTGCATTTAAATATTTGTACTAGTTACATTTTGTCTGCAAATCTTTGCAGTTTATATAATATAACCAAATATAAGGTAAATCAGGTAGATTAGATAGCTATGTAATGCCTGGTCTAGATGCTAATTTGCTGTCTGTAGTTTACTTATCATGATGTAATTTTCCATACATACTCTTTTATCTGCTGCCCACCAAGTAACTGTTAACAAATTTTATTTTTAATATGTGAATTATTTTCCTTGTAGAACATAATGCAGCATGTGTTAATAACAGTCATCATGATCACACACACTGCTATGACTTCTATAGTGTATAACCTTGTAAGCTACTTTTATTTAGTAGCTGATACTATTTGTGCTTCTATATAATACTGTAAGGTAATTGCGCTCTGTATTCTTATAACGTTTCATGTATTATCCGTTACTCTACTTAGTACTGTATATGTACTATGATTCTGTTTACTGTGTACCTATGCACCCAGATTTTGGCTGAGAAGGGGTTTTGGAATAGCCACTTGCCTGGTTAACACAGCTTAAATAAATGTTGATATTTATAAATCCAGTTTTCCCCATACCACAATTAAAAAAATAGGTTCTTGCGTATTATCGCAACCAGATTTGTTAGCCCGTGGTGTTCCTGATATTATGGCAAACCGACTGTATAGTGAAGTAAAAAGGGGTCTCTGAAATCCAAATCACTTTTTCTATCACCTTGCTTCTGAAACACTAACTGGAATAACAGCCAAAGTCCTCGTCCTTGGTAGCGTGTGTGTGTGTGTGTGTGTGTGTGTGTGTGTGTGTGTGTGTGTGTGTGTGTGTTCAGCTTAGCAGTTTAGGAGTTTCTCTGAAGGGCTTACACGTTTAGCAGGTGGTAGCATCCGTTACCACCGTAACTTCAGCCAAAATAACATAAGCATGGCAAATAGAGAATGCCAGATTCCTACATGGCTTTCACAAATTGGCAAAACAGTACTTAACCCTTCATAACCCCCTTTTTACTGAAGCAGAAAGTCATTTCGCGATCACGTTACTACTTACAGCAGGTTACAAATCTGGTGGTGATTTCATGTAAAATATGATGGGCAGACCTGAATAAATTATGCCCGATTCAGCAAAGGAAAAACATCTCATTTCCAAGCTGCTTTGCTTTCTCTGAATCTAGTAGCACACACACATAAAGGTGATCTGAACCATGCCATGCGCACTTCAGTGTCTGTAAATGACAAACCAACATCAAAACATGTAAGCCCTTCAGAGAAACTCCTAAACTGCTAAGCTGAATGAACACACACACACACACACACACACACACACACAGACACACACACACACAGACACACACACACACACACACATGCACACACACGCACACACACGCACACACACACACACACACACACACACACACACACACACACACACACACACACACACACACACACACACACACACTGCAAAGCACAACAGACAGAAAGCGGTGAAGGACACTACCCTGTAAAATGAAATCTGCCCTTGTTCCTCTTTCTACATGTCATTCCCAAAGTGGCAAAACAGTAGTTAAGAATTCGCACACCCCTTTTTACTTAAGCAGAAAGTTGTTTTGTGATCAGATTACCAATTACAGGAGGTTACAAAATCTGGTTGCGATAATATGTAAGTACCAAAAAATATATTTTAAAAGACCTGTCCCTAGAATCCCACTTTTGACAGAAAATGCACCTGGTACTAAACGCAAACAGAACCTAAGATATTTGGAGCCTGTCACAAGCTTGCACTGGTACCCTGCCAAGTAGCATATGCTATACAGTAAACATGCTAAGCAACAAACTACAAGCCACTTCAGGTATCTAGGTACTTGGCTCGACCAGCATTTAGACTGTCAGTATCAAATTAATATACTAAGGGCCAAATTAACAGACTAAATTTCCTACTTTCTCTCATCAGAAAGCAGATGTAAAAATAGTAAAGGGATCCTTCAAACACAATTCAGATATACCCTCCTGTCATTACTGTGTCATTGAAGAAGAAGAAATTGTCATCATTACAAGCAATTATATTTATATGTTTATTACCCTGCCCCATAAAAAGAGAACACCATTGCTTTACTCTAGTGTGAGCAAAATGATTTCCTGTAAAACAAAGATCCATCTAATGCTGGTCTCCACTGTCGTCAAACTGCTAACTCTAGAGTCTTCCTAGCTGGGTTCATAACATTCCAACTAACAACTCATATAAACTCACTTTAAATTCTACAGACAAAACTAATTATCACCAACAGTAACCTCTCTTAGATTGCCAAAATTCCTTGGGAATCATTTCCCTCCGTCCTTAACAGAATTTAGTCCTAGACATAATTCAGATCAGAATTTAAAATAGGTCTTCTAAAAGTTAAAAGGTGTATCTGATTATATTCCACAAATATTACTTGACTACTGCTTTCCCAAACTACATCCACATAGTGCCATTTCTTTAGTATGTATTACATTATTTTTTCAAACAGTTAATCCATGGTAACCCTCCCTGTATTCCCTTCTTTCCTGTCTCTCTTCCCATTTTTGTACACTGTATTTACTGCAAACAATCCAGTAATTTCAAAGTAGTACTTTTATCACTTCCTTTTGGTCACTGTTGTATTCTATTAATTCACACACACACACACACACACACACACACACACACACACACACACACACACACTACTAAAGTTTATTCTTCAGATTTGTACTAAGCTTTGTACATTATTTTATGAAATAAACATGATACTAAATCTATTAAAATATTTTATCTCTTTGATTACAAAAATAGATTAAACTGTTCTGCAAAACTCCTTACAATTGTTAATCTCTTTGTATGATTGTACATTCTTTCTCTTATAAAATGTACATATGTTAAACAATATTTGTCTTCACTCTATGGATTGTTTTATCTCTGTGCTTGTCAAGTGCACAGATGTTTTGTACTCACTAGGTGTGAAAAGGATCCACTTGAATCAGTGATCAACCCCATAAAGTACACTTTATTTATTTATTTTACACTTAAATAAGTAGATATACTGCAAATATTTTATTTTATTTTTATTTTTTATTTTACATTTGCTGACCGGGATAGTCCAACTGGATGCATGTCCATTTTCAGCGGAAGCCCGGGGAGAAAAGCTCCAAGGGTAAGCAGATACAGCATTACATAATACTAGCATTACATATTACAGACTATTTACAGAGATTACATAAGTAAGCAAGTTAAACAAGTTCCACAGGTTAGAGTTAATCCCGAGCGTAAATTAGGATTAAATTAAATTACACAGTAAGCTGGTTAACAGATTTTTACACATTCTAGAGAGAGTTATTTAAATAGATACTTAAGATATTTAAATAAGCTTATATGCAAACAACTTAATAAACAAAATTGGAGTGGCAGCACTGCTGGCAAAACTTTGGTTTATAAAAAGATCTGATGATATTTCAGTCATGAAACCCAATAATATCTAACAATATACTAAAGGAATCATTTTGGGAGAAAAGGGGAGGGTGGCATTCTGATGGTAGCTGGTTACTTGATTATAAAAGAGATTGCATGAAAACAGATGAAAATACTTGCTTCTTAATCATCATTTAACTGTAACAATCTTCATCTGCGGACTCTTCACTGACAAAGAACACCAGGATATAGTTCTTTGGGCTTGAGAAATTACATCTTTGGATTGTTTGTTTCTTTTTTTCTTTCTTTTTCTTTTACTGTGAACCCGCCACTTGTTAGATTTCTGTGAGTTACATACTACGACTGAAAATTACCCTCTGCAAATTCAGGAAGTCTGGGAACAGGCAGAAAAAGAAGAATTCCCTGCATGATCACAATTTCCTGTAACAGTATGCGAGTAATTTGTGCATGTATATTGCATCTTGAACTGGGACTCTTCTGAGCAGTTCTTTGGTTTTCAGTGTGGTAACTCAGCGGACTTTTTTCTCCAATGGTGATAACACCAAAGGTTTGCTTTATAAACATCTCCAGAATTTCTCTAGTCAGCAAGAAAGTATGGCAATACTGCTATGATCCACCACCTAGACTTAAAATATGGGCCTTCAGACTAGGTAAAATACATGCAGTTATAATTGTTAAGCCTTATGCAAGCAGTGCCAGTCAGAGGCAGAGTTTTAGGCTGAGGGGAAGAGATTGCCAGCTGTTAGGAAATTATCCTGACAGTCAGAAAATTGTCAAGAAATTCAGAAATCAAGGTCTCTGTCCAGAAATACATTTTTACTGAGAGTACTTGTCAAGTATTTTATTTTGAATCATATTGATAGCTAACATATCTCTGAAGTGTATTTCCAAAAATTCTTAGTGTTTCACTTGGATATATTATTTGCATTTCAATTATTTTGTCAGAATAGTATTTTATTTGTTTCAATGTATCTCTTGGCTGATGTGAAATGTGACCATTAGCAGGTGGTTGAACTAATCAAAAGAACCCTCTTCATGATGTATCTCAGAAGTACATAAAAACTCTCAGCTCTTTTTAAATGTGAAACAATAGATCCATCCTCCAGTTAAACATTATGTTCTCTGTGGTGAAATTACATATGCTGTTTTGTCTTCAGTATGAATAATATTGTAGATATGAATAAAATGTGGGTTCACAAAATGTAAATTGCAGGAAACATTGTAGAAATACTGCACGTTCTTCTTCCTGTCCTCATTTCCTTACTATAATGTCTTAGAAGCGCGTGCTCAACAAGTATAATAGTTTCAACAAGCACACTGACTGACAAGCAATATTACAAATACCCTTAATGTCTGCAATGTTTATATGTTTGCTAATCTGTTGCATTAGGCATGCACATTAAATGTGTCTTCAATGTTGTTGCCAGTATGATTATTAAATGTGAAAGAGAAGCAATGTGCATTTACTTATTGAAATGCAATTAACAATGGATGGAGCAAAGGGTAGTGCTTTTGTCAGTTTTTTGCATCTTCTAAAGCTGGCAACTCTGAGGGAAGCCTGCCACATTATTAATGATACAACTACCAATGGTACTGAAAAAACATTAGTGACTGGGTTGCTGCTGAAGTGTTGTGATCTGTTGTGTTTGGCAAACAGCTGTCTACCAAGAAGGGACATGAAGATGAAAACGAAAGACCACCACTTCTTAGCAACACAGGGGTCTTTTACATCAGTATTTCTTTTTTTAAATGAAGACCTCTTCAAAGACATCTTCTATTGTCTTTTTTCTTTTTCTGGGGGGGGAGGGCAGGGTGCCCGGACTTCTTTTTGGCTACATTTTTCAACGTCCAGCCCATTAGTGCAGTGATGAGCCCCCTAGGCTGCACTGACAGCAATCCATGCTTAGGTTGCAGGATGGTAGCAGAAGGTCTGGACCAAAAGGACAGAGCTATGTGCTACACTCCCTCTGGGGACAGTGTGGTTTTTCCAGCTGCTGGACTGCTGACTGTGGTAACCCCAGAGCTAGTTCCAGGCACACAACTCGTGTCTGTGTGTGTGTGTGTGTGTGTGTGTGTGTGTGTGTGTCTGTCTGTCTATTTGTGTAAGTGTATGGGAATGAGTGTGCATTTGCATGTGTATCATGCTCGCACATGTGTGTGTGTCTGTGTGTGCATCATTCACATATACACAACAGTAAGGGTGCTAGATACATTACATGTGCAGTGCCTTCCAGTTTAAGATCCATGTAAAGTATATAAAGAAAAAATATCATTCCTGTTATATCAACACAGTCTCACCCTCCTACCAATAAAACTTTTTGATCTGTGTGTGTTTCTGAATCCCAGCTTCTTGAAGGGGACAGACTCACTTGTGAAATTTTACATTGAGTCCTACCCTGAGAATGAACTACTAAAGAAATGAATTTGGTTACTGGAGTAGATATTCCAAAGCCAGCAGTTCATTTATGGAATAGATGACATAATTGCTAAGGTGTTTACCTCAAAGACAGAGTACAAGGTTTGATTCTTACCTTTGGGGAAAAAATGGCTAGGCTTAAAATTGCCCACAAGGGCAGCTAGCCTAGTACTTTCCTGTGAACCAACATGAATGTTCACAGACACTCTTTCCTTAGGTAACTCCTCAGGCAGAAAAGCATAACACAAAACAATTCCAATAAATGTCTTATCAAATGTTAAAGGCACAGATAAAGTCTGGCATTTGGAAGGATCTATAATTACAGTTACTGAGACCATTATCAATGTAAATATCAGTCTGTGAAACTGCCTCAAAGTACTTAAAGAAATACCATCCTGTCACAGCTGTGATAAATAGAATGACAATAAAATACCAGTGTGATTCTTGATTCCCCAATAAATATATCACGAATAAATGTAACAAACTCAACAGACTATAAAAGCGGTAAGTCAGCTGCCTGGCTGTTAACATCTTGCATTTCAGTGTTATAACCATGCTGAGTATTGATATGGTATGGGCTGACAACTTTGTTTTTTTTGTCTTAGAAAAGACAAGACTAGAACCAATGTTTTGTGGCTCCCAAATATGCATTCAGTGAATTTATTCTTTTTGTAACCTGGAAGCTGAACCTCTACATTTCAGGTGCATGGTGTTGGAACTAGAATTACTATATTGAACGTTAGTTCTTCCTTACTATTTACTAATACCTAATTTGCCATCTATTTAATCCAGTTAAGTAATAATTGTCTGACAACTATATAGTCTAGCCTTTAGAACAAGTCTACTAAAGTTTAACTTCAGAGTTCTGTTATTTGATAATACTGGTTATCTTTGTCACCTTAAGTACAAAATATTTTGAAACATTTAGCCCTCCAGTTTTCTAACCCCTGAAAGTTTCACCACTGAGTTGCTGTTGCAGATGGTTAGAGATTCTGGGGTCAGCATAGCTATAAGTTGAGTGTGGTGTGTACCTTGGCCAGAGTGGGCAGATACTCTAGTAGGCTGACATGTGACAATCCTAAGATTAAATATTTTATGAACAAAGTTCTCCTTGTGGTACTCAGGAGCCTACTTATTGACTGAGTCAACAAGTTGGAGTTTTTCTTTGCTGACTCCATCTATGGCTCTGATGATTAATCTGGTGATTTATATTGAATCAGAACAAGCCAGACAAAGTATCTGACTTGTTTCATGATTTAGACCTTGAGTTTATTATGTGATCCTTTCTTAATGAAAACTTTGGTCACATTTTGTTTCCATTCTCCACTGCCTTAAATAAGGCACAACCTAAGTGGATGGTGAGCATCTGTTTTTAAAGATTGTTATGAAAACATTGAGATTTACAGAAGTACCACTTATCTGAGTGTGTTATGAAAGTAGTCACAAATTATCTACCTTTGGAACATACTCCTCTGAGTATGTTATGAATGTAGTAACACTGTTAAATGTTAATGGACACTACTGGCATAATGGCTAAGGTCTTCACCTCCAATGCACAGAGTACAAGGTTTGGTCCTGACCTCCAGCCAGTGCCTGTATGAAATTTCCTGTGAATCTATGGTGATCCTCCCACCTCCCAAAAACATGATGAGGCTTTCCACCTCAAACTCACCCAAGAAAAGTTATGAGCAGCAGCACAGCCTCTTGATGGTGCCCTATAGAAGAAGAGTTGCATAGACCAACTGCTTTTTACATCTACTGTGGTGCACTGTATCCTCAAGATAGAAGAACATGGCTCACAGACTGCATGCAGTGGTAGGGCTAGCCATGTAAAATATGGATCTAGGTGATTTGGACTTGTTGAATATAATATCGCCAACTGGGCATGGGTATTTGCTGGTAATAAATGGGTTGAGGACCTGGCATACTATGACCTATGACAGCAACCCATGCTAACAGTGGGAGGGGTGTATGTGCCCTTATTGGCCAGTGTGTGTCTACCATAAAGCCCAGTAGTGTCCAGTTGACTGGCTTGGGATAATTAGGATAGCTCTGTTGAGCGAAATAATCAACCTGTCAAAACATGAACTAAGAGTAGGGTCACTGACAGGACAGAGCTTGGAAGTGGATGATATGATGGCTAGGAGTAGGCTGGACATCCAATGTATCCAGGAGACAAGATGGAAGGGCAGTGCAGCAAAGCCACTTGGCTTGGGATTCAGAGTCCACTACTCTGGAGGAGGACAGGCTAGAAATGGTGTGGAAATTGTGGTGAGGGAGATGGTCTAGAAGACAGTGAGGGATGTCATCAGGGTAAGTGAGAGACGCATGGCAATCAGACTCCAGTGTAAGTATAGGCCACTATTCATAATCCCAGTCTATGCCCCACTGCAGGGTTGTGATAGTGAGGAAAAAGTGCATTCGGACAGCAGTTGCAGGACCTACCACAGAAAGAACAACATGAACTTGTGTTGATAATGGGCAACCTGAATGCACATATCGGGACAGACAGAACAGGATATGAGGACTGCCTGGGTCCACATGAGTAGGACAACAGGATTACATAAGGAGAGGTCATTCTAGATTTCTATCTGGCAAATGGCTTGATGGTGGTAAAAACATGGAGCAGCATGAGATACAGTCACAAGATCACATACAAGAGTGGCCAACATGCAACTTGGGTACACTTTCTCTTAGTACGGAAAGGGTAGTGCGGTAGAATTACTGATTGCAATGTTATTCCCATTAAAACAGCTGGCCCACAGCATAAACCACTGGTTGCCACAATCAGTGGTCAGAGGAGGATCTCATGTCAACAGAGACCAGGCTGAAGACCTGGAAGTTGACTGAAGAGAATGCATAACAATTCAAGGAATTACTCTGGGCTCTAGCACCTCAAGAAGAAGTGGAAGTAAGTGGCATTGAAAAAGAATGGTAGCACCTCAAAACAGCATGCGTGAGGACAACAGAACAGCTATGTGGCAGAACCAAGTATGGAAATAAGGTACATAAGGAAAGCAGTTGGTGGACTGCAGAAGTCCCGGAAGTCATAAGAAAAATTAAGGAGTACAGAAAAAGTTGACAGATAGAAAAGATGGACTAGGCTAGGAAGGAATACTGTTTGGCTAACAAAGAGGTTAAGAGAGGAAGTACAATAGCAAAGAACAAGGCAACAGAGGTACTCTGCCAGCTTCTGGAAAGTGACTCGGTAGATGACACAAAGAAAATATATCAAGTTGCAAGGTAAAGACAGAAAGACAGAACTGATATTCGGGCACCCTTCTTAAAGGATGACAGCAACAACCTCCTCACCATTCTATGGGAAATCAAAGTCAGATGAAAGAAGTACTTCCAGCACCTTCTGGATGAAGAAAACCTCGCAGAAACTGTACAAAGTCAGATGAAAGAAGTACTTCCAGCACCTTCTGGATGAAGAAAACCTCGCAGAAACTGTACTGCCCTAGATACAGCTAATGATGAGAGAAGAAGAGGAGCCCACTACAGAAGAAGAACAGCACTAAACAAAATGAAGTCAGGGAAAGCAGCAGGCTCAGATGAGGTCACAGTAGATATGATCAAGATGTTGGGTGAGATAGGGGAGAATGGCTCCTGAGAGTACTTATAACAGGATGGAGAGGAAGGCATATCCTGGATGACTGGAGAATAAGCACACTAGTGCCAGTGTTCAAGAACAAAGTGGACATTCACAACTATGGGCACTACAGAGGTAAAAAATTCCTGTCACACTGCATGAAGGTTCAGGAGAAGGTGATTGATAAATGAATTCACAGAGAAGTAGAAAAGTAAGATAGGAAATTAATAGTTCAGATTCAGTTCAGGATGGAGCACAACTGTTCCAATGTTTACACTGAGACGATACCTGAGAAGAAGCTAGAGGTGAGAAAAGAGTCCACATGGACATTCCTAGACTTGGAGAAAGGATATGACAAGGTCTCAAGAAATGTGATTTGGGCAGTTCTGCACTGGTTCAAAGTTCCAGAGACAGGCTATGTGCAAGGACCTAATGACTCAAGTAGGAACGGTGTTCGGTTTCTCTGAGGGGTTCCCAATTGAAGTGCATCATGGTTCAGCTTTGAGCTCACTGATGTTCATTCTGTGGATGGACTACATTATCAAACAGGTCAGACGAGACAGATCAACAAAGTTGCTGTATGCAGATGATGTGCATTACAGGAAGACTCTGAGCAAGAACTTCAGTAAAGGATAGGGGAATGGAAAGCAAAACTGAAGATAAGTTGGATGAAACTGAGTACAGATAAGAGTTATAATGGCAGCAAGAGAAGGAGTCAGAAGAAGTTGAAAGTTGAGATAGAAGAGAAAATAGTGGAACAAGTTAACAGCTTCATGTACCTGGGAGAGGTGACTGAGGAGTAGGGAAGTCTGAATGAGGAGGTCAAAGCTTGAATCAGAGGGGCTGCAGCTAACACGCACAGAGCTTCAAGGGTAGTATGTAACAGAAGAATGTCGAAGAAGCTGAAAAGAAAGGTGTACAAAACAGTGGTGTGACTAGTACTACTGTAAGAAACAGAAATCTGGGCAGTAAAGGCAGAGCAACTGAGGAAGCTAGAGGTGATGAAGATGAAATGCCTGAGACAGGTGGCAGGATGCACACTGTGGGACAAATGAAGAAATGACGACATAAGAGTAGAAGCCAAAGTGGTTCCAATTACAGAAAAAGGCAAAGAGAACAGATTACAGTGGTTCAGGTAAATGGGCAGAAAAGAAGACGACAATCTGATAAAGGAAATTTGGGACAGACAAGCTGAAGTCAAGAGGAAACAAGGGCATCCAGCAAAGAGGTAGATGTACTGTGTGAGAGAAGACCGCAACATTCAGGCATGAGCGTCAAAGAAGGTAGGACAGTAGCATTGAATAAAGACAGATGGTGGCAGTTGATAATACACCCTTACCCCAAGTTGAAAATGTGAAAAAGGGGGTTGATAATGATAATGATGATGATGAATGTAGTTTACCATCTTATCTACCATCCACCAGGCAGTTTGACATTTTTTTTTACAAGTCCTCATGGACATCTGGATCAGCTAGGTATTGAACTACCCCAACTGGCTGTCTGTATTTGATTAGAAATCAGTCTATTGTACTCATCAGGGAGCTCTACCAAACTACAGAGGAATTCATTTTTGTTTAAGTTATTCCCCCTCTGCAAATGACCAAGAAAGTGGATCCACTATGAGACCGCAAAGTATAACCTCAGATATAAAATCTGCTTGAAATTAACTACTCAAAAAATGGCCCAAACTATGGGTGTTCTTTCTTTCTTTTTTTTTTTTTTTTTTGCCATAGGGTTTTTTGGTTTGAGGTTTACTTTAGCAATAGTTTGGCTCTTTCAAGTCCTTTTCCTCACCATTAGCAAAGATGTATGCATCATGCACCGTGGTGTTTAACTTCACTGAGTGGGAGATCACCAGACTCCCCATACTGGTGATGACAGGTGCCACGAAAGGAAAGGAAATCCAAAAGCTCTTACTCCCGCCACAAGAGAATAGCATCATAAGTAAGGTCATTACCTTTCTTTACACATACTGATGGCATCCAGAGGTTGGCATCCAATCAGCCTAGTGATTTACATCCATGCTTCCACATGTGACATAATAACAGCCAAACCTATCCTTGTAGACAATACCTCTAATTCTACCACACAGAGTGTATCTAGACATATGCTCCCTTTCCTTGACCCATGAGACAGGTGAATAGGTTAAGTCTCATTTCTCTACCCCATGCCAACTCCAGCAAAAGTCTATGTTTGGCTACCAAAATAAAAATAACTTGAATGGCTAAATGTTGAACTGGAAACAGCAAAATGGACATTTAGTGAACACCGAACATTGAAAATAAAGTCAGAGAATGGCCATAGTTGGCCAACAACAAGAAAGTAACATGGTGCACAAGGTAAGTGAAGGGAAACCTTTTAAATTTGCCCTATTCCCCATGGTAGTGTGATCACAGAGTAGGTATATATAAGTGGGGGGTATGGTTGTGTTCACGATGTTATATGCCATTCGATGACTTTACTTTCAATATTGTTGGTGTTCGCTCACTGTCCATTTCTCTGTTTCCAGTTCAGCATTTAGCCATTTGAGTTAATTTCATTTAGGTGGCCAAACATAGACTCCCTCCCAGCAGGTGCATGTGCCACTAACTGAACTCCAGTAACCACGGACGTAGTTACTGCTCTGTCCCTCTGCACCAGTGGACCTGGCTAACTATCACTGCTTTCAAAACATTTTTCACATGGGTAAACCCTCCCACATGGGGAATGTAAAAAATAGGAACTCCAACAAAACCAAAAAGAGTCGCTCAGGAGAAGCCAAATAAGGGATCAAGACCAAAGGAACAGTCGAAAAGTAATCCAAATAGTTTTATTCGTAAAAACAGCCAAAAACACTTGCTTGTAAAAAATAGACTGCGCAACTATGATCTCAGAGCAGAGTTTATATATGTGTGTATATATCTATATATATATCTACATCTCTCTCTCTCTCTCTCTCTCTATATATATATATATATATATACATATACACATATATTTGTGTGTGTGTGTGTGTGAGTGTGTGTATATATATACATATATATATATATATATATATATATATATATATATATACATACACACACACACACACACACACACACACACATATATATATATATATATATATATATATATATATATATATATATATATATATATATATATACATACATATATACACACACACACACACACACACACATATATATATATATATATATATATATATATATATATATATATGGTCTATATGACTTGTGACAGTTCATATGATCGACTGTTTATTTGTCGACAGTTCATTTGATCGACAAGCATTTGCCCCCTTCCCCAATGTTGTGTGACCCTGGAGTTGATATACATAGTTAGGGGGGGTGTGGGGGGCTGTGGGTGTGGGGGGCGAAGCCCCCCACCTTAAATGCTTGTCGATCAAATGAACTGTCGATAAACAGTCGATCATATGAACTGTCGACCAAGTCATATAGACTCATATATATATATATATATATATATATATATATATATATATATATATATACATATGTGTACATATATTTGTTTGTTTGTGTCTTTCGGCTTTTCCTGGTTAGGGGTCGCCACAGCGGAACTCCGGTCCGCTAATGATTGGCAGTAGATTTTTACGTACTGGCTTGCCGGGCCTAATGCACAACCTTCAACGAAGGAATGCCCATTCACGGATGTCGCCACACAGAAGACGCTCTAACTAAGAATTGAACGTATATATATATATATATATAGATATATATATATATATATATATAGATATATATATATATATATATATATATATATACGCGTACATACATATATATATATATATATATATATATATATATATACATATTATTTATGTGTGTATATATATATATATATATATACATATATATATATATATATATATATATATATTTTTTTTTTTACACACACACACACACACACACACACACACACATATAAATATATATATATATATATATATATATATATATTTTTTTTTTATACACACACACATATATATAAATATATATATATATATATATATATAT
Source organism: Protopterus annectens (assembly GCF_019279795.1). Classification (NCBI taxonomy): domain Eukaryota; kingdom Metazoa; phylum Chordata; order Ceratodontiformes; family Protopteridae; genus Protopterus; species Protopterus annectens. Next base: position 455,047 of record NC_056740.1, read on the forward strand.
ATATATATATATATAAAAGTGTGAGTGGACTACGTTTGAATTCGTATGTCCGATCGTCCAATTCGACAATCTGAAATAATGAAAAAAAAATGTTGAAATTCACAACAGCGAATGCTAGTGTGCATTTGCTGTTGTGCATTTCAACATTTTGAATGCAGATCGCACTATAGTGGGGATTGGAAATGTACGCTTTCCCTCACTGTAGTGGGATCTCAGAGTTTGTATATATAAGTAGTAAGAGGGTGTGTTATTGTTATCCGGAAGTGTACTTTTTTCAGTAAAGTCGACATTTCTGAGATGTCAACTTTACCGAAATGCTGCATTCTGCATTTAGTTTGTTCATTTTTGTGATTTCCGATATTTTGATTCGGAAATCTGAACACTCGCACAATGTCGGTGCAACGATATGATAGTAAACCGTATATATATATATATATATATATATATATATATATATATATATATATATTTATACATACTAAAATACTGTAGCTGGGACACAAAGACTCTTGGAGTTCAAATCATAACAAAAGCATATAAGTATATGGATCTACTGTACTTCATCAAAAGAACACTTCTTTGAAAAAGAACAGTAGACCCACACTTATGTGAAAGTGCACTTAACCAAAAGTGCATTTTCATGAAGAACATTTCAATGAACCGACCAGGAACACCAAAACAATGTTTTTACAGGGGGCAAGCCCCCCTGCACCCCCCCTACTTAAATATACCAACTCCGAGATTGCACTACAGTGGGGAAACAGGTAAATTCTCTCTTTTTTTTTTTTTTTGCAAGAAGGGCAAAAACTCCTCTGACCTCCACACCCACTGTTAATTATATATTTACTAACTCCGAGACTGGGCAAACATGGGTAAGGCCACATTCCCCAATTCCAGGAATTGTGCAATCTCAGACACCTCTCAACCAGCTGCTTAGTTGATCATAAACGGCTGCCTAAACAGCTATCGGCAAACACACACTCAGTCTTTTGTGGAAAACCTATTCATATATCTCCCTCAAAAGACCACTCCTTGGACTGCACCCCTGTAATGTGATTGGCGAAAGCAGTTTTTTGGTTCAATCTAGTGGTCCATTGATTTGGTCACCTGATCTGAAGCTGGTCCAATACAATGATATACAGACTACTTTAAGTGGTGACCAGGTAGCACTGACAGATAAGTTCCTTCAATGGTACAATGCTGATGATCCTGCGCACTTGAGAAGGATTATAAGGCTATCTCCTATGCTCTTAGTTAATATGCCCCACTTTTGATACATAGGATTAGTGATCACTGGTACAAGCAATAGCTTATCAAGCTCTGCTGGGCTGTGTCTTGGGGTGTAGACAAGGGGAATTCACCAGTTACAGGACAAACTTACACTGGATCACCATTATTTTATTTACCACTTCAAATCTTGAAGAAAACTGTAAGAGTCCTTTTCTGTAAAATGTCTGCAATTTCAGACCATAGGTTCATAGGTTGATAGTCCTTGATCATTATGCCAAACCCAGCCACTACTTATAATTTACTAAATCTCTGGCAGGTTGCTTAAGCCATCTGCCTAGTGAATTAAAATGTTTCCCTGTCTCTGAACATGAAGCTGTTATGCAGTTTTATGCTGATAAAGTTGCACAGCTTAGCAAGAATCCTCTCCCCAACTCAAGCAAGTAACATGGCAGTACACTACAGCATGCACATCTTGAATGCTGCAAGACAAAGTTTCAATATATTAATTACAATGAGGTAATGAATGCAATTTCAATTTTTCATACTAATTTCTGTAATTTAGAAAAAGAGTCGGACAAATTAGACTTACTTGTTATGGATGACCAAATTTTTCCAGATCATCTCTAAGAATCGGTGTATTTTCATCTCTTTATAGAAACCATAACAGTGTCATTTATAGGAAACCACTTGTGAAATGATGTTATCTGGCAATGCAAACAATATATAATTTCCCTTTCATCAGTAATGATATTGAAAATGTGATCTATGCTCAGCTAAAACTATATCTGGCATCTCATGACCTCACACATCCAGGTCAGCCTAATTTCACAACTTGACATAATACTGAGACAGCCTCATTATTTTTGTAGTCTGTGCTCTTTCTCCTTGATCTGTCGTCAGCTTTTGACACTGTGGATCACAGAACTCTGGCAGAATAGCTGCAGTCTCACAGTAGACGTACTGCTCACTGTGCCTGACTGGTTTGCTTATTTCCTCTCAAGGTGGACATAAAGAGTTGTCTTTGGTATAAATACTTCCACATCTTAGGCTCTATGATGTAAGGCTCTCTCTCCAGTGCTGTCTTCCGGCTCTCATGATTTTATTGGTACATTTTCTACCACTAAGAGATGTGGTTTAGTTCATTAAACATGAAATATCATCATTACACTGATGACAAGCAGAAGCTACTTCTTCCCTGTGGACCACGTGTCAACCTTTAGGTTCCTTGAGGGCTGCTTAGAAGCTATCTGTGGTCTGATGTGTGCACTGATTTGAAACTCATTACTGCCAAGACAGAGATTATGCTACATATAACTGTGACAGGCAGGTAAGACCTATCTCTTTTCCTTTCATAATAATTGCTCTCTCTTTTTTGTGACCAGTTATATACTACCTTTGCTTTCCATTGTTGGTTGAATTTGTTAAATTTTTGTTGCTACAATTTCAAAGGTAACCTGAGCTGAGCCTATAATTGGTCATTCTGTGATCAGTGCTCTTCCTGATAACTAAAATGTAAATAAATAAATGCAATACAATAAAATAAATGGTGGTAATAAGCTGGAGTTCAAGTCTACAGTGTAAAATCTGTGCATGATTCTGAAGATTTACTGCTGCTTAAATGTCAAATGGCAGCAGCTGTAAAACTTGTAGGTTACCTTATCTGGGAGATAACCTGAATTAAACACATGATTTCATTAGAAGAACCCAGTGTAGTCATTCATGGCCAATTTCATCACACCAAGATTATTGCAACACCTTTACCACAAGTTCTGAGATGTCAAACGCTGTCTTCTGAAGCAAGTTTAGAACTTTCTGACCAAGTATTTAAGAGTGTCATTTTCATACAGCTATGCCATTTCTATGCTCTAAAGTTCACATTGGTTGTCTGTTATTTTGAGGTTGATATTTAAAGCTCCTTTTTCTAACTTAACAAGTTCTACATGGCCTGGCCCTGTTTATTTAAAAGAACAATTTGTGTCTTTCAGTCGAATTTGCTCAGAAGGTTTGGAGAAACAGAGGCTGCTAGTAGTTTTATGGATTCTATTCAAGAATTCTGGCAGGTAGCCTTTCTCTTATCAAGCCCCTGTGCCAAAAAAACTGACTGCCTCTTCAGTTTAGTTGGGTACCACTCTGGCCAGCTTTCAAGATTCTTTGAAATCTTATCTGTTCAAGACAACATTTTTTTACTAATGACAGAGAACATTTAACTAAGACATAGTGTTATTTATTTCAATCCTGCACACTGTTCATTTCTTTTAAGCACTTTTAAAGTTAAGCAATTCTTCTTTTCAAAAGGCAGGACAGCTCAGTGGAGAAAATATGCTGAAATGTAATCTGGATCCATTTTCATACAAAAAATGTAAATGTCCTAACATACTTTTTCATCCTGTCTCTGGATTACTTGTATATAAAATATAAGATATAAAGCCTACCAGAGGAATGCAAGGCGAGGCTTCTTAAGATCCTCACAGATCAGTAGCCTAGTAAGTACCTATGAATCTGTGAACATATACTTTAATTCCATTGTGTTTGTGTGAATGAGGGGGTAACAAAACCCAGCCCAAGATACTGTGTCCCATAAAAGTATCTAAGTATAGATAAACATGAGGATGTGAAATATGACAGACAACTTGCATAACAGCAAGAAAACACAAGATACAACATGCACCTTTCATCCATCCCACCTAGCAGTACATGCAAGCTTCTGTAGAAGAAATTCACCACCACTTCAAAATTTAGCCCCATCCTTCCTCGTGCAGAAGGATGAATATCCGACACTTCATGTTAAGATAATCAATGGCAATGTCCCTCACCTTTGGGGAGAAGGGGGTATACCTTTCAAAGTTTAGCAATGGCCACCATTGTCAGCTGATACTGACATTCTGTCAAGCTTAGTTTGTCTTGCAAATCTACCCCCTATGAAACAAAACCCTAGTGAGGCATTTAATGCCCTGTTTTATTTGAAGTAGCTTATATGTGTTATAACACAGGCTTTTTTTTGGCAGTCTGAAATGTAGTTATGTTTTCCCTCAATTGTGCTTTGGCTTTCAATTAGTGCATGCTTTGGCAAATACGTCTTTTATTCATCAGTATTTCATAACTATTGTCAGCAGGATTTCATTTTCAAAAAAAAGTTTGTTGGTTAAACAGATTACTCTAGTTTTACCAGAAACTTGTGTGAATCTGCATTTAAAATCACAACATCATCTTAGACTGGACTGCAAATGAGCAAAAGTCTCCACTGCTACTTCCTCCATAAAAAAGGCACTGTTGTCTGCAGTGACTTACAGGTTTTGCCAGTGACGATAGAAGATGCTTCAGCTGTACTCCCTGGAAAGATGGGATAGAGTGTGATGGTGTACTCTGTATTTGGAACAAGCCCATTCAGTGTCGCAGAAGTACTAGCAGCTGACAAGGTTTTCTCTCCTTGTGAGTCTCCTGTTGAACAAGCAAAAACAATTATGCAAAGCATGCAACTGACTGCATTTTGGGTAAGAAAAATAGTTAAGACAATTATGTGGCATTTCTGTTTTTTTTTACTTTATCCCAGATTTCAGCCATCTCCCATTAGCAATGCCCCAGAGACCCTTCTCAGTTTTCTGTCTGATACCCATGGCACCTGTTCTTCTTATCTATCATGGACCACAGCACTGCTAATCAGGGAAATCCTGCATGTGATTGCCCAGGGAATGGCTAAAGAATGGATCAGATCAAGCATGTATGGTGCTAACCAGACAACAATGAAGGGCTTTTTGTTATGTAATAGTCCTACTCCCCATGCCTAGACAGCAATGACATCTAAGTAGAATTTGTCCATCGATGTACTAGAAATAGACTCCAAAATTTTGGAATAGAATCCCTGATCTCAATGAAGAAAGTAGACTTCAGCAGCAAATGCCTCCCTGCCCTTGGGATACATGAGGTGGCAAAAATGTCACTTAGTCCCTATCCTCCCAGTAGACTCCTCATGGCTTAGGATTGCAGATCAAACCCTTCTGTAACATGGAGACAAATTTGTAATAGTTAGAAAACCCCTCACTAACTGTGGCTGCATGGTTTTCTAGGGCAATGTACATAAAATAATGCAATTCTGCTTTTTATAACATTTGTATATTGTATGTGCATATATATATATATATATATATATATATATATATATATATATATGTGTGTGTGTGTGTGTGTGTGTGTGTGTGTGTGTGTCTGTATACACACATACACACATGCACACTGTCCTTAAAAGGAGGTACTCATGGTTAAGAATTTTATACTCACAGTACATACTGAAAGCATGAAAAATCTTATTCAGAGCTGATAAGAGTGACAGCGTCTTTCTACAAGCTATTATCAATAGCACGATGCCTTAGTAATAAACGCTTGCCCTGAAGGTTCTGGAAGGGCAGCTGTTATGATACTATTCTTTAATAAGGTATGCACTTTTCTTACATTCACCTGGAGGTGCTGTAACACCCTGATGCAGTTCCTGCTTGATTTAAATTCCCTTCCCATCAGAAATGTGCTATTTATCATTGAAGACACTTTTATTTCATAGAAACAACTGCATATTCTGCTGTTTAAAAGCAGCATTTCCCATAAAATGAAAACAGTAGAGAGATGCAGTGCTTAGCAATGATTAGCAATAATTTATATAAACTTCCACTGGGGCAGTATGTGGAGAAAGTCTATTTAATGGGGGGGTAACTGTTAGTCTCCCACAGTATTGGGTGATGTGAATGAGTTTCTCGATGGTCTCCAATGGCCACAAGCTTAGTAAAAACATATGAACATATGAATATACCCGGATATATACAACAGTGAACTGCTAAGTTTTTTGGAGCTCTAATGAAAAATTAACATGCATACAAGGACATTCCAAGATTAGCCAGAAAACAAACACTCTGAGTATATACAACACAAATTCTGCAAGCAAACCATAAAACATGTTTAACAATAAATTAAGTCTACCTATATTAATAATGAAATAGTATCCAAAAAAGGATAAATACTTGCTGACTAGCAACAGAATGGTGTGAGTAGTTTATTTGCTTATTCATTTGCTGTTATTAATATGGACCACAGCATTTTGTAACTTATTGCAGAAGTAAAACAGTTGCAGCTGCAGCAGCCTTAGTGAAGAGAGAAATGTGACAATGGTAGACCGTATGATTTCTTCACAATGATAGGTATTATTATTTAGTACAGTATCTAAAAGGTACACAAAGAAGACACCTGATGAAATCTAAGGAGAGGAGGACAAAAACAGGCTTCATTTTCTGAAGTTTCATTTACCAGGGGTCTCCTTTTACCAGATATCCATACGATAATTTGTTAATAGAGTTAGTACTCATAATTCACCATATAATGAAGTAAAATGTATAGTTTTGTTTAAATACCTTTACTGAATTATCACTTGTGACATAAGCAAATTTACATTTATATAAAAGTAATCAAACTGTATTAAAAAGTTCATGTTTACAAACATTATACTTCATAGGCTCACAGGTTCATAGGTAGGCACTAGGCTATTGGCCCTAGGGCCTATACAAGCCTAGCCATAACGATTTCCTGTCTATTGCTTCCCACATATATTTACTTTTATGGACCCCTGTCTAGCAGGGCTACTGATGTGATCCCCGGAGTGAATTTCCTGTCTCCCATCCAATAGTCAAGGTTCCTCTTCAAGAGGGCCATTGAGGCGCTCTGCCTGACATATATGGGCAGCCTATTCCAGAGCAAGGGGAGTCTCTGGGTCAGGAACCTATCCCTCCAGCATATTCTATTAATCGTGATGACAAGGTTAAGATCCCTGGAATGTGTGGCTTAGAGGGATTGGGATTTCCTTAAGTGTAGACTGTCCAGCAATTCTGGGTTTGACATGGCCTTGTATGTTAGGCAGAGATTGCCTCTGAGTAGGTGATATGTGACAGAGTATAGCTGGAGTTTCTTTAGATGGTCAGCATAAGGCATCTGCTTTAGGTGTGTGAGTCTTTTTGTGAGGTATTTCTGCGGCCTTTCTAGTTGTTGCAGATGTCTTGTGAGGTACATACCGAACGGGGCATTGTACTCTATAATGGGTCTAATGAGGGATGAATACAGAGGGACAATGACCTCCTTTTTTCTGGATGAAAATCCCTTAGTGATGAGGTGTGCCACGTAGAAGGATTTTCTAACTATTGTGGCTATGTGGTTATCAAAGCTGAGACCACTGTTCACCTGTGTCCCTAGGTCTCTTATCACACTTTTGGTGTTTAGTGTACTGCCACCTATGTGGTAGTTCACACGTATGTGTTTTTTTCCCAAAGGGGACAACTATGCATTTTTTGGCATTTAGCTTGAGCCCATGTTTCGTAAGGCCCTTTTGTAGTATCTCCACATCCTTTGGGGATTCAATAATTGCTCCTACCCTGCAGTCATCTGCGAACTTTGTAAGCCAGAGTGCCTTAATGTTGGCCTGTACTTCAGAGAAGTAGATGTTAAACAAGAGTGGTCCTAGGACAGAACCCAGCGGTACACCACTTGTCACTTGTCTGGAGCTGGATTTGGAGTCAACTACTTGTACAGTGTGCGTTCTATCAGTAAGCCAGTTTACAACCCATCGAGTAACGTAATGATTAATGCCCAGCTTAGTAAGTTTATCTATGATTCCAGAGTGGAGGATAGTGTCAAAAGCCTTGGCGAGGTCCATGTAGACTGTGTGAACCACCTTACCCTCATCCACAGCTCTGGAGACTGATTCGAAGAAGTCGATCAGGTTCAGGAGGAAAGATTGGCCCTTCACAAACCCAAACTGGGTGGGGTCCAGTGTTTGAAGGTTGCCAGTGTCTTTTTTTATAAGTTCCATGATAATACATTCCATGGCCTTGCAGATCAGGCTCATCAGACTGATGGATAGTCTGGTAGTTCCCGGGATCCAAAGTGGCTCCCCCCTTGTGGAGTGGGATGACTGTAGTTGTGCGCCACTCTATGGGCACAAAGCCTGAGGTGAGGCTATGATTAAACATGACACTTAGGTGAGGTGCCACTTCATTTTGTAGTTCATGCTATACACAGCCCAGGATGTTGTCTTTTCCCATGGATGCTGGATGCTGTATTCTTGGCTTTGGAGAGTGCATTTTTTACCTGAGTGGCAGTGATTACCAGAATTTGGCATTCTTTCAGTACTGAGATGGGCCTTTTAGGGGGTGAGAAGGGGTAAAGTTGGCACTGAATCTATCTGCCAGGATATTGCCAATATCCTTGAGATCAGTATAACTAGTGCCTTTCTGCTGTAGCTCAGAGCAGATCTGAGTATTGCCATTTAGATTCTTGACATAGGTATAGAATGCCTTGTGGTTGTCTTTGGAATCTTTGGCAATTTTGTTTTCGTAACTAGTTTTGGAAGATTTTATGAGGGCTCTCAGATTTCTACTGAGGCTGGTGAAGGAGTTTTTTGAATCCTAGGTTTTTCCTCTTTTCTGCAACAGTTTCTTCCTTCTGTTGTACAGCTTGTTTATGGCAGGGGATCACCAGATTGGCTTGCTTTTTTTAGAGGATAGCGTCTTGCTTCTATTTGGGATGGCTCAGTCCATGCACGAGTGAATGTGCTCGTACAGCACCTTAGTGTAGGATTCAGCAGTTGAACTTCCAGTTCCCATCTGCATGGGTGTCATGAAGTTTGTTACTTCTGACTTGAGAAGCATGAAGTTGGCTTTGGAAAAGTTTTTTTACGGAGGTTTCCTTAAAGGGGGTGGGAGTGGGATGTGGATGTGAATGGTGATTAGCTTATGGTCTGATCTGACCAACAAGGGGGTGACCACTGGTGTGGAGCATCAATCTCCCATGTTTGAAATGACCAGGTCTAGAATATTGGTACCCCTGGTGGGACTATGAATTATTTGCTCTAGGGCACTGGAATTTATGAATTGCAAGAACCATTGAACAAAGGTTTTGGTACGGGAGTAGTTTTCCCAGTTAATGGCAGGGTAGTTGAAATCACCCAGTATTAGGGTGTTTGGTTGTATCTTAATATTTTCCAGTATGTTTAGAAAGGTGTAGTAAGAATCTTGGGGCATGGTGGAGGATCTGTAGCAAGCTACAATTTGTATTGCAGTCTTACCTAGTGCTAGTTGCACCTGGAGAATTTCAGATGCATTGTGTTGGGCAGCCGGCCTGGAGGTGTGAATATCTTTGGTGAATAGGGACACTCATCCACCTTTAGTGTTTTGGTCGTGGCCAAAAAGTGTGGTATGAGTTGTAGCCTGATATTGCAGTGGTGCTCTCTGGAGATTTGAACAGATATTGATGTTCTCCATTTTTAGGAGTGCCTCGAGAGAGTGCACCTTAAGGTTTAGACTTCTAGCATTGAGTAACATTACCTTCATATTTTGCTACAGAGTCGGTCATCTAATAGGAACCCTATATATATATATGTCACAAATATCACAGACTATCCCATATCAAAACTAATAATCTCATATTAAGGAAACTAAAATACTTAATGTTGATTACTTATAAGCCACACTTAAACTACAACCCCTCTACCCTGGTAGATGGTGATATACATCCGAACCCAGGTCCCTCTACTATTTCCTCTGAAGCCACACCTATTATCTCAAATTCCTTCCTTCTTTCACCAACCTCTAATGCTCATTCCTTACTCATAGGACACCTTAATATCAGAAGTGTTAACAACAAAGTCACCCATCTCCACTCTCTTCTTGAATATTACTCTTTTGACATCCTATGTTTAACGGAAACCTGGTTAAAACCCCTCACTAGGGATACAGAAATCATTCCACCAGGTTATAACATTATTAGACAAGACCGTAATACTCGCAAAGGAGGCGGAGTTGCACTCATATTTAAGACTGAACTAAAGATATCCTTAGTACCCTATGCTCCCCTAGAGAACACCAAAACTGAGCTCCTTATATCAAAGCTGCAACTCAACCCAAATAAAGCCGTTTATATTATTGGTACTTATCTACCTCCTGGAAATAACTCCATAGTTATAGAAAATCTCCTTAGCTGGGCATCATCCACCTTCCCACAAGAAACTGTAATACTTGGAGACTTCAACCTTGACTGGTCTTCAGTTAATACTAATAACCCAGTCTCACATATTAATCTCCATGGCTTTACTCAGACAATAAATACCTCCACTAGAATTAATAAACCTAACAACAAAGAAAGTATACTAGATTGGATTCTTGTTAATAAACCACAGCTACAATATCAAACCGGCACTTTGCCAGATGACATTAGCGACCACAACTTAACCTATATCATAAGAAAGAAGAACATTGCTACTAATGCCCCTACCATCCGAACCTCTCGTAGTAATAAAAACTTTAACCCCACCCTATTTAGCACTGAACTAAATGCCTGCAACTGGTTACCTCTAAAAACTCTTCCTCTAGAAGAAGCAGTTCAATATTTTAACACCACATTCCTATCTATCCTAGATAATCATGCACCAAAAAGAACTATCAGAGTCAAAACTAAACCCGCCCCCTCGCTATCTAAGGAAACAAGGCACAAAATGCTACTCAGAAACAAATCCTGGATAAAATGGAGAACTAGTAAATCTCCCTCTGATCAACAGACCTTCAGATACTTAAGAAATAGTACTAAAAAAGCTATTATTTCAGACAAAAAAAACTACTATAGTAACCTCCAACAAGTTAATCATAATAATCCCCAAAGATTCTGGTCAACCTTGAACAGACTTCTTCACCCCAGTCAAACTACCACCCCCTCTCCCTCTGGATCCGAAAACAATTCTTCCCATGAAACTGCAAATGCTTTCAACTCCTTCTTCACCAGTACCATCAATTCTCTGGCCTCCCACCTTTCCTTTGACAATTCTAGCATCCCTGCACAAGCAGCTTCTATTCAACCTACCTTCACTCTACAACCTATCTCCACCACCTTCATCCAAAAATGTATCCAAAAACTTAAACCATGTACCCCATCGGCCGACCAACTTCCATCTGAATACCTCCAAAAAGCAGCTAAGGTTATAGCCTATCCCATATCCATCCTTATTAATAGAACTATTAATGAAGGTACCATACCTGACATCTGGAAAATCTCACACATCATACCCCTACATAAAGGAGGTAACTCCAATGAATACTCTAATTACAGGCCTATAGCACTCCTGTCTCCCCTAGCAAAAATCATGGAAAAATGTGTTCACTACCAACTAATGAACTACTTAACCAAAAATAACATTCTAACTCCCTGTCAACACGGCTTCAGGTCTTTTCACAGTACTACCACTGCTCTTCTTTCCTTTACTGACTTCATAAACACAAACCGCAATAATAACATTCTTTCTTCTGCACTCTTTATTGACCTGTCCAAAGCCTTTGACATGGTTAACCACCCCCTCCTCATAAAAATCCTAGAATCTCTTGCTTTAGAACCTAAGGCTATCCTCTGGTTTACTTCCTATCTCACTAACAGGAAACAGGCAGTCCTCTGGGATAACCAACTCTCTTCTCTCCTTCCAATTTCTCTTGGTGTCCCACAAGGCTCTATTCTTGGACCTCTCCTTTTCTCCCTGTTTATAAATGACCTACAAGCAGCTATCCCACAAGCTACATGCATACAATATGCCGATGACTCCACTCTTATTTGCTCAGCTAAAAACGTTTCAGAGCTACAAACTATTACTCAAAATGTATTCCACACAGTAGAAGCATGGTTCTTAAAACGCTGCCTACTTTTAAATGCTAAAAAAACAAAACTCCTCCTCTTTAAACCTACTACTAGGTCCCCCACTTTAGATTTCTCCATCTCTTCTATTAATGGTACCCTAATATCAGCTGACTCCACTACCAAACTGCTAGGAGTCATGATTGACAACAACCTTACCTATGATTGTCACATCAATAATACCATTAAAACTGTAAACAGAAAACTGGGCTCCCTTTACAGAATTAGAACATTCTTAACCCCGGTAGCCAAAGCTACTCTTGCCCACTCTCACCTTATTTCAACTCTTCTCTATGCCTCACCAATTTACACTAACCTGAAGAAAAACAATCTCTCAAAATTGGCTAACACATATAAGAGTATTGCTAGATTTGTGACTGGCAATCAATTTAGAACCCACCACTGCCTGAACCTTCAGCAACTTCACTGGCTAGAATTAGAAAATATGTTGCTTCTTTCCCAACTTTCCTTTGTCCATAGAGCTTTCTATCAACCTAATAACACTCCTGCACTTTCCAAACTT